>NW_015506087.1:13047-37065 GCF_001515645.1 Sinocyclocheilus grahami | reverse complement strand
GTACTGAGCCCTAGGCACCCCAGTAGCTAGATGTTGCGACTTGGACACCTCACCTCTCCAAGATACCTTGAAGGACCTATCTGAGAGGTAAGACTCAAACCACTGACGTGCGGTTCCTGAGATGCCATTTTCCAATAGGAGAATCTGGTGGTTCACCGTATCAAAAGCAGCAAACAGATCCAGGAAAATAAGTATAGAAGATTTGGAAGCCGCTCTTGCCAGTCTTAGGGCTTCAACAACTGAAAGCAAGGCAGTCTCGGTCGAATGTCCAGATTGGCCAGATTGGTTGCTGTCCAGGAGGTTGTTCTGTGTGAGAAAGGCTGAGACTTGGTTGAACACAACTCGTTCAAGTGTTTTTGCAATGAAAGGTAGAAGCGAAACCGGTCTGTAGTTCTCTAAAAGCCCAACTCTTTTAGTTGGGCTTTTAGAGTGGGTTTCTTAAGAAGTGGGGTTATACAAACCTGTTTAAATGTTGAGGGAAAAAGGAGTGATCGATTTACATTAAGGTCAGTAGGATTTTGTGATTTGCGCCATACTCTTTCTGCAGCTCTGAGCTTAGAACGATAATATAGTAATAATGTAGTACTTTCTCCTGTTTTATTGTTGGTTTCCTCTTTTCTGATAATTTGGAATGAGGATAAAAAGACAAAAAACAAACAAACATGCAAATAAGTTCAAACAACCATTCAATATCTATTATTTCCTGAATATTACTGATGAACTGATCAAAAAGTAGGCTACTGTTCACATGCGTTTTACTACTATATAGTATAGTAATCAGGGATTGAAATTAACTTTTTCACTCACCAGCCAATTTGGCTACTAAATTTTTAAGGTAAGACTTTGCAGGTAAGACCATTCATAACTTCTACTAGCCAAAAAAAAAAAACACAGAAATACACCAACAGTTTGAGGCCGTCTACACTGGGCATGACAAAGTGACCGTTGCAAATCATTTTGTCAGTAATAGGGGTGTGCGATATTGACAAAAAATAATATCTCAATATTTTCTGTGATTTTATCAATAAAGATAATTAGACGATATTTTGCTGAGTGTGTTATTATGGTGATATCTTAAGTACTACTGTGGACAGCTGACTCCTAAAGTTTTTGATATTCTTCATATTCTGTGTGGTCAGTTCACAGCAGTGATATAAATGAATCTTTTCCAATAATTTTAAATTGATTTTTAACTTTTATGGGTGTTCTTACCTTTATAAAGCCATTTTTTTCTAAATGTGTACATCATCTTTTGAGTCAAATTCTTACATTTAATCAGTCAATTATAATAATAATACATTTAGGCTGTTACTAAACAAATTAAATCAGTATCAATAAAATTAATCTTTGCAGAAGTTGAATATGAAGTGGCATTTAGATGTATTTACACATGTAATGCAGCTTAGAGGGACATGGAATGCTTTAAACTGCAGTTACAAATTCATAAATAATGTTTTGATATTTAAAACATGAAATGTTGAATACTTATATTGAAAAATAAAAAAAATTTAAAGATACTTTAAATGTGAAATTAAAACCGCCAGTAAGTAGCAGCAAGTCATTGTTAAGTCAGTCATTGCGACTGAACCGAATCATTTAAACGGTTGATTCATTCAGAAACAAAACAAGGTCATGTTGCTCAGAGACGCAAAACAGTGCTGTGGCTGTGTTTGGAATGTTTTTTGTTGGTGAAATAGCACAGAAATAGCGCAAAAACAGCCAATATGGTGTCTAAGACGTAAGTCTCTAGATATTAACTTATTGTTTATTGAACTGTTGTATAAAATAAATATCACATTTGTAACCATGCTGATTTTTTAAGAAAAAACGGCACTCTTCGTGTGATATTGATTAACTATATGAACTGATATAAATATATACATTATCTGCCTCCTTATCTTGAAGTATGTGATCATTGTTAATGCATATTAATAGACTGAATCATGCAGTGAAAGAGCGCACTATAAAACCTTAATTCACCAGTCTGCAAGCGCTGCTATAAATAATGTGCTGCCATGGGAGGCAACACATCAAATCTTAGCAAACATTTGTCACTCGCTCATCCTGATTTGTTCAAGGAGTTAAAAGATCGACAGGTGAGTGTCTCTTTCAACTAATTTAATTCAGACTTTTATTTTAAAGAGATCAGTAATAGTATTTTTAGTATTAGTAATAGTGATGAAGGGCATATTACTGCTGTGACGACCTCTAAAGGGAAGCAGCAGAGTGAGTGAGTTAGAGAGAGAGAGAGAGAAGTATAAATATTACTAATGTGCACGTTAGAATAACACAATAAAGCTACATATGTCAGTTTTATAGCATTTATGTTTCTAGATCAATAATTCTTAAAAAATACACTAATACATGTTTACCAGGTTAACATTGTGCATTAAACTAATATGAACCCAAACACTAAAAATAGCCCAGATCAATGCTAATGTGGATGCATGACAGCTGATGTTTTACATGTACATTTAATTATTCCTTCTGTTGACACCCACAGAAAGGAACAACAACAAAAAAACATCTTCAAGCCAGCCTACTATTTCAGAGGTACTGTCGGTGACAAGAAAATATGAAATAAGCTCCAAATAAGCAAAAAGACAAAACGGGGCCGTAGCAGTTTATTTGCATGGACCAAATTCCCATTTCAGTTGTTGATAAAACAGGTTTCAGAAACCTTGTAGAACAGCTTGACAAAAGATATGAGATGCCAAGGAGAAAATACTTTACTTAGAGAGAGATTCCCACTTTGTGCAATGAAATGAGGTCTGTGCTTGAATCACAACTGTCCAGCCAGCCTTACTTTGCTTGTACAACAGACCTTTGGACGAGTCAAACAGTGGACTCGTATATAGCTGTTTCAATTCACTTCATTAGTGACTCTTGGGAAATGCAGTCCTGGTGTCTTGGATGTGGAGCAATGCATTCAGATCACACAGGAGAGAACATTAGAGAGGTCCTTGAAGAAACAGTAATTCAAATATGGAAACTGGATATGACACGTCTGAGTGGAATCACAACAGATAATGCATCCTCAAACATCAACGCATTTAAGGAGAAGTCTTATCACTGGGTTCCTTGCTTCGTTCACAACCTACATCTGGCAGTGAACAAGGCTACAAGCCTGGACCGTGTGGCATCATGTCTGTCCGGGCTTAGAAAGACTATATGTGCATTTTCTAGATCAAACAAAATGTCAAGGCTTTAAAAAGAAAAGCAACAGCTCCTTAACTTCAACCACAAGCTGGTCCACGATTAATTTAACCGCTGGGGTTCTACATTTGACATGGTGGACCGTTTCTGTGAACAGCAGGAAGCCGTCTGTGCTGCTTTAGCAGAAAACAGGAATAAGTGGTGTCTACTGACGCAGACATCACCACACTGGAGACAGTGTGCGAGGTCCTGGGTCCACTAAGTACCTTCACTGATGCCCTGTGCAGTGAATAAGAGACAACGCTTTCTTCTGTCATCCCTGTGATGTGGAAGATACTGTCACATGTACAGGACAGTGAAACAGACTCTGTGCTATCCCGCAGCATGAAAACAGAGATCAGGAAAGATCTGGAGATGAGATACAGCAATGAACAGTTACAAATCCTTCTTAATTCAGCAACCTTCTTTGATCCTAGATTTAAGAACACATTTGTAACTAAGGAGAAGGAAGTGATTGAAGTACTAATTCAAAAGGCTGCCACAGCTGATCTCAGTCACCTCAGTCAACAAATGGAGTCAACTAAGGCAGAGCAGGAAGAACAAACAGGTTCCAAAAAACAAAAACAAGACTTGGGTAGCCTCCCAACAATTGCATCTGAGAAAAAAACAAAAAAAGAGGTGGAAAAGGGAGATGTACGGAAGTTCTAAGCGGCCATTCATTATTATTTTTTTCGCTTCTTGTTTTCTCGTTATAGCGACTTATTTTCTCGTTATATCGACATAACAAGAGTTGTTTTCTCGTTATAATGACTTAATTTTCTCGTTATATCGACATAACGAGAGTTGTTTTCTCGTTATAACGACTTAATTTTCTCGTTATATCGACATAACGAGAGTTGTTTATAGTAATCGCTATAATTTGTACAGTATTGTTCATTAGGCTACTGACATTTAATTCATTCATAAATGTTAAATGCTTGAATCAATATGACTATTTTGTGTATTAAGTTCTTGCTAGATGCATGAGTTTCACCAACGCGTTCTGTGTCATAAAATAATAACTGCTTATTAAAACCAAGGTTGACGTCACTATATTCTGTTTGCACCTATATCTTTATTTGTGCTTCTTTGAGGTACATTATTGTTAGTTAATAAGCGGGGATGTTCTGTTTGTCTACAGTAGGACAGACTTCAACGACGTAGGCTATTTGTAATGTGCCTCTTTTCCTTATTATTAATCTTTATTGTTAATCATTAAATGTATATTGATAAGAAATGTGATTTATATGTAAAGTGTATAGGCTAATTTAATTCAGTGATGTGCTACAGTGTTGTAATCTTTTGTGTTTTCTACATGGACTCTTTGTGGAAACCACACAAACACACAAACACACACACACATATACACATAGCTACACATGAACGCACTTTTCAAACAGAAGCTTGTAACGCACATGATATCAGTCACAGCATATAATGACTACTAAAAATTACAAATTATATATAATTTTCTTTCAAATAAAAGGAAAATTGAAAGTGAGTTGAATCCAAGCAGCTCTAAAAGATTTTAGAATAGTTCTGCATCCTGAAGGCACTCCGCCTGTGTTTGCGGTGTTGCTTTGACCATTTAAACATGCTAATTACACAAACAAAATGTTTAGCGTACTGTCTCTGGAAATATCAACCATGATTGATCAGCCTTTATTTTTGTATTGTAGACGTTATTACTAGGCGAAGCAAAATTTGCCGAAATATCCACGACCTAGGCTACAGTATAAGAGCGCATGGTTTATCTGTCCATCAGATGCGTGTCAAAGTTGAGTTCGTTACTATAACAACAGTAGATCAAACAATAATTGTAAAAAAAAAAAAAAAAACTTTGTCGAGATAACGAGAAAATTAAGTCGTTATAACGAGAAAACAACTCTCGTTATGTCGATATAACGAGAAAATTAAGTCGTTATAACGAGAAAACGACTCTCGTTATGTCGATATATAACAAGAAAATTAAGTCGTTATAACGAGAAAACAACTCTCGTTATGTCGATATAACGAGAAAATTAAGTCGTTATAACGAGAAAACGACTCTCGTTATGTCGATATAATGAGAAAATGAAGTCGTTATAACGAGAAAACGACTCTCGTTATGTCGATATATCACGAGAAAATTAAGTCGTTATAACGAGAAAACAACTCTCCTTATGTCGATATAACGAGAAAATTAAGTCGTTATAACGAGAAAACAACTCTCGTTATGTCGATATAACGAGAAAATAAGTCGTTATAATGAGAAAACAAGAAGGAAAAAAATAATAATGCATGGCCGCTTAGAACTTCCGTAGAGATGAATGTCAAGCTGGGAGAGAATATCTACTGATGCCAGCAGCTGACAGACTGAAAAAAGACATACAAGACCATGGAAGAGACCAGTGCCACAGAACACCCACTTTCTTGGTGGAAAAGGTATGAATCAAGCCTCCCCATTCTTTCAACATTTGCCAAATATTACCTTTGCATTCCAGCATCAAGCTCAGCCTCTGAGAGAGTTTTCATTACCTCTGGCCTGATTACAGATCAGATCTGGCTACAGGCCCACTAAGGTCCAGACTATAAAATGACAGCGTTGACACATTAGTTTTTCTGTCCAAAAATCTGCAGCTAACAAGGAGCTAGCAAAAAAATAAAGACTGAAAAGATATGAAGATGTGAACCCATTTTATTCAGTCTTCTTTTTTTCCCCCAAATCAAAATTTAACCTGTAAACTCTACTCTGTAGGGTTTTTTTTTTTTTTTTACATTCTGATACATTTTCTTTGCACCATGGGATAAAGGCTGAAAATATATGAAGAGATGATCCTATTTTAATTTTATCTCTTCATTTTTTTTTTCTTCCAAAATCAAAATTTGACCTATGTCCATGTAGGATTTTTTTTTTTTTGTTACATTTTCTTTGCACAATTGTTCATGCAGTTTCAAGCAGTGTGTTTAATAAAAAAAATCAGTTCACTTATATTTTGAGGCTGGTTATTTGTCACCTATGCTATCGATTTAGTATCGATACCGAGGTATTAGATACAAGTCAAAATTGTGGTATCGAGCCATCCCTAATACGCACAAACATGTCAAAATGCTATAATTAATCATGCACTGCCATTAAACATGTATTTTAAAAAATATTAGAGAAAACACAACAGAGTGCGGTGCAGGACAACACTTGATGGGCAAGTGTGAGTGCGGGCGGTTAGACACTCGTGTGTGTGTGTGTGTGTGTGTGCAGGAGAATAAAATGATTTGCAGGACTCCTGCAAAATAGAAATATCTAAACATAAAATATCTAAAAACATATAAATTGTTATTTATCTATTGTACAAAATCAACAAGAACAACTAATATAACATAAAAATGATTAAAGGGGTCATCGGCTGCGACATGCACTTTTACAAGCTGTTTGAACTGAAATGTGTGTTAGCAGTGTGTGTACACAACCACCCTATAATGATACAGATCCACCCAGTGTTTTTTTTTTTTTTTTAATCTCGTTAAATAATTTCCCCTTTCTCAAATCGAGCCGATCTCAGATGCCTGTCTGTGCGACGTCAGACAGACAGGCCCCTCCCACGATTGATTGACACTAGCGTTTCAGCACAGATTGGACTGGTGTCTTACCTTAGACCCGCCCTGAGTGAACTGTTATCAGTCCACCATTGTTTCACCACCGGAGCAGGAGTAGACAAGAATGTCTCTAAGCGATTGAGGTGTTTTGTTGTTGAATGTAATTATGAACATAGCAGTCGTCATTTACTCCCGACATCTGAGCCGCTGAAGACGCAGTGGATTACCTTTGTTTTTGAAGGGAATGTGCCCCCAATCTACCTAAATGCATCTATCTTCGCGCGAATCATTCATGATCCAGCTTCACCTCTAGAAGAAGTGAGTGTAAGGTTTTTTAATGAATCTTTGGAAATCGCCTTTCGTAATAATGTGCTAATTAGTGAGTTTCACAATGAATGCGCCTAAAGTTTACCATCTCTCAGAAAGTGGCTCGGAAGAGAGGGGAGGGGTCAGCAGAGCTCATTTGCATTTAAAGCAACATTCAATAAAATGTTGCTTTAAATGCAGAGCTGTTTTTGACGGGGTAAAAACTGTGCTGTTTTACACTACCATTGAGAAATTTTAACCAAACTATGTTACAGACTTTTCATTAAGACCCTAAAGAATTTTCTAATAATTCAACGACTCAGAGTCAATTATTCCCAGGGTGTCCGCGGGTCCTTAAAAAGTCTTAAAATGTCTTAAATAATGTTTTTCTAATATAAGGCCTTAAAAAGTCTTAAAATGTCTTAATTCGGATTCGATGGGTCTTAATTATTTTTGGTCTCATTACCGCTAAAATATCTACAGTCTGATGGACCTAATGACTGTTTACAATCATTGGACAGACGGAAGATTTTTTCTTCCCGCAGTAAGTAAGTTAGCAGAATACAGAATACAAGCTCGCGCTGAGGCTCACTCTGTTTGTCTCGAGACTTCAGAACAAATGAGCGTGACCGCACACATAAACTCAGAAGAAACACACTGAGGTAAAAATTCAAAATGTTTAGTTTATTCATAACATGATATAGTTAAATAACACCATGACAAGTGAGCTATTTTACTCAATATTCTCACGACGCAAAAAAAACAAACATTCAAAACACCTACAGAGTGCACGCGTTACATGAAGTCTCGTGCGCATTTGCAGTGCGCTGTGCCTGATCACTGCATGATTCAGTCTATTAAAAAACATTCAGAATGATCACAAATTCAAGACATGGGGGCAGAAAATTTGTATATTTATACTTAAGTTCACACGGAAGAGTGCTTTTTTTTCTCCAAAAATTACCATATACAAATGTGATATTGATTTTTTACAACAGTTCAATAAACTATAAGTTTTATTAAGAGACTTACGTTTTAGACGCCATATTGCCTGTTTTTGCACTATTTTGCCAACAAAAATAATTCCAAACAAAGCCACAGCGCTGTTTTGTGTCTCTGAGCAACATGACGGTGTTTCCTTCCCGAATGAATCAACCGTTTAAATGATTTGGTTCAGTCGCAATGACTCACTTAACAGTGACTTACTGCCACCTACTGGCGGTTTTAATTTCACATTTAAAGTATCTTTTCATTTTTTTAAATTATTTCAGATATCAGTATTCAATGTTTTATGTTTAATATATCAAAGCATTATTTATGCATTTGTAACTGCAGGTTAAATGCATTCATGTTCTGCATTAAACAGTGTGTAAACACATCTAAAGGCCACTTCAGGTGCAGTTTATACCTGGATTGAAAAGATGAATTTTGTTGATACTGATTTAATTTGCTTGGTAACAGTCCAAATGTCTTATTATTCTAATTCACTGATTAAATGTAAGATTTTGACTCAAAAGATAATGCACAATTATAGAAAAATGGCTTTATAAAGGTAAAATACCCATAAAAGGTAAAAATCTATTTAAACTTATCTGACCACCACATATAAAAAACTTTAGGAGTCAGCTATCCACGAAAGTCCTTAAGATAGCAGCATGATAACACACTCAATCAGTTGAATGAATGACTCAATGACTCACTCTCAATTATTCCGCTTATACTACGGTTACCACACCTCAAGACATCGATCAGATGATATATTTAAAGGGATTTTTCCGGTTTTTGTACTTAAATCGCTATTGTGAGTAGGATTATTTCTTCCGCATCTCATCCAACGCCTCTTTTGCTAGTTCCAAAATGTCATTTTAAAGCTGGTAATGGAGGCTTGAGCCATTGATAGCATTCTATAATAATGCAGTTATTAATGAAGTTTTTAGAAAGAGAGCGAGAGAGAGAGAGAGAGAGAGAGAGAGAGAGAGAGAGAGAGAGTGTGTGAATTAGGCTACCTCTGTGCGTCCCTCAACAGTGTTCTGCATCAGCGTCTCTAAACAGCGCTGTTATTACCTCGCTAGTGAGAAATGTCATGTGTAGCCTTTAAGTTGCTACACTATATAGGCTAACTGATAAAATCGGCTGACAACACCTTTTTGTGCAAACTGCGTGACCGTAGTGTGCGTGTGCGAGCATGTGTGATTGCAGTAATTCCTGTGTGCTGTATAGGTACTCTATGCTAATTTCCATTATTACAATTAACTATGCGAAGAGATATGGAACTGTAATGCGGTCAAGAGAGCTGCCTGGAACTACGTTCGCAGTGCGTTTCCCTGAAAATAATTGCACACCTCAGAACGTTCGTCAGCCAATCAGAATCAAGCATTCAACGGTATATTTATATCAATATATAACAGGGGCGTTCCCAAGGGAGGCAGTGTCTCCTCAAAAAATTGGATGACAAAATAATCGATATTACAAACATAAATCGTAAATATTACTAAATATGGCATTAAAAGTATGAAAGTCACTTGTTTTTATAAAGTAACACTGTGCAACAGAGACACCCGCAGGTAAACTTACAAGATGCTTGCCTCCCTTCAGTCCATAGACTTACAACAGAGACCCCTCAGAGAGCCGTGACTTTTCTGAATTGTTATTGAGAATGAATTGAGGAAAGTCACGTGAGAGGAGGCAATGCCTCCATCGTGCTATAATTGAATATGATCGGTTATGATTGAATGTGATTGGTTCATGCAATAAATCCGCCTTTTGTTTTCGTGCGAGCTCTCGGCCTGAATGAAGAAAATTATGGCGTTATTGGCTAATTATAAAGTAAGTAAACAACTCTCCCGCTTAGATACCACTACTTTGTGTCACTCAAATAAAACTTGAAATGGTTTGAAAACGTGATGAGTGTGTCAGTTTTTAGAGAGCATTCAGCTTGATGAAATGAAAGATATATCTTTGTGTCTGTGGCAGTTTACAGAGCTTTTATGACAATGGCCCGAAATAAGTTGACTATTAAAAAGAACAGCTGAACATCGGTTCACAAATAAAAAATATTGGTAACATTTTACAATACGGTGTCATTTAATGTGTTAACTAGCATGAACAAACAATGAACATTTATTAATCTTTGTTTACATTAGTTAAAGGTGCAGTAGGAGATCTTGGAAAATGTTAACTTTAGCCTGATTTTAGTGTAATTGGGAACCGCTGGGCTACATCATGTGTCATTCACCGGTGAGAAAACTTTAAAAGTACTACAATACCAGGAAGGAAGATCGGGTTGTTGATGTTTGTCTGCCATTCTCGCTCAGTCTGCACAGCGTGCGTGAAAGTGCTGATGACGTATCCTGTCTGCGCTAGCCGGGTGCACAAAGGTATGCTAATACATACATTGACAGGCAGGTAGGAAAGCCAATTAAAACACTCGGACCGAGCGTTTTGATTGGACGAACATTTCTTGGTCCTACGCCTTCCACAGAATATATAAATACAGATAAATACATTTAGACCACTTAACTTGATGATTGCTATCAGGATGTGAAGAGACTTTTCAACAAGTATGACAAAAAAAAATTCTGAAGACAATCACCTATTGCACCTTTAACTGATGTTAACTAATGGAACATTATTGTAAATTGTTTCCAAAATATTGTTCACATTGTTACTGCCTTTAGTTATTATTTTGGAATAAATATAAAAATGCATAAAAACACTATGAAATGTATAATTAGTATTAAAATAAAATACAAAATAATATTAATAAAATAGAAAATAGAATTATATTTGTTCTCTTTTTTATGTAATATTTATTTAACCAGGAAAATGGGACAACATTAAGTGTAACAGGGACATTACATATATATAGGCCTATAGATACAGTATATAAAATAAGTGTTGAACACGTCACCATTTTTCTCAGTAAATATATTTCTAAAGGTGCTGTTGACATGAAATTTTCACCAGATGTCGGTAACAACCCAAGTAATTACCCAGATTATTACCAGTTGGTTTCAGAGAAAGAAAATAAAGATGCTAGAATGGCCCAGCCAATCACCTGACTTGAATCCAATAGAAAATAAGAACTAAAGATCAGAGTTCATAGAAGAGGCCCACAGAACCTTCAAATTTTGAAGACCGTTTGTGTGGAAGAATGGGCCAAAATCACACCTGAGCAATGCATGCAACTAGTTTCGCTATACAGGAGGCATCTTGAAGCTGTCATTGCCAACAAAGGCTTTGTACGGAGTATTAAATACATTTCAGTAGTCCAATACTTTTTCCCTGTGTCATTCCATTTTATTACACATAACTTAATTTCTGAATTTATTTGTTTTGTTTTCTTTGTATGTATGGATTACTTGTTATCGACATCTATGACAATTTAATACCAGTCCTAAAAGCTACAAAAGGGATCAAATAAAGTGATATAAATTATCTGAATTTCCATTAGGATCCAAGTGACTACAGATGTTTAAATTAAGTTTCTTCAACATTTTTATTGGGATAATATTTTTATGCCCTTTTCAGATGTTCAGTGCTCACTAGATCACAGCAGATGATGCTTCACTCCAACCTCAACACCTACCTTTCTGAAAACTGCATTGGTGATGTGTGTATTCTTTCTGCTGTGCAGTGGATCAATGACCATGCACAAGCATATATCACAAAAAGTGTACCTGTCAGCGATCCCAAGAAGGAAGAAGTTTTGATGCAGTCAAAAGAGATTTTCACTAGACTTTGGATCTATAGCCATCACATCTACAATAAGATCAAGAGGAAGAACATTCTGGAATGGGCAAAGGAGCTGAACCTTTCTGGGTTCAGTATGCCAGGAAAGCCTGGTATTGTGTGTGTGGAGGGTCTGCAGTCTGCTTGCAATGAGTTCTGGGCCAGGTATGTAAAAAAAATTAAAACTATATCGTGTCACTTATTCTATTGTGAAATGCCTTCAAAAACCTTTACTCATTAGGTCACAGTGCCACAGTTAAACATATGTATCACTGTGTAAACGCACAGTACCACACCACATCCATTTGGGCACATACCCCTCAAAGTTTTAAGTCAAATGGTTTATGAAAACTTCTAAACGACAAAAATATGAATGTAACAGATCGAGCATTTAAAGGTGCACTAAGCAGTATCACTGTTGGGGAAAGTTACTTTTTATGGAAAGTAATGTTAGGTAACTTTTGAGTTAATTTTTAAAGCTTACTTTAAATTCCTAACTTACTTGTATGTTTTTGATTTTAAAAGTCTTTCACAACAAAAGTGAAATTAATTCACTTTAGGCTTAAGGAAATGTAAATTCACATCTGTACAGTAGAGGGCGCAGCTCAAACAAATTGCATGAAGAATATGACAGGAGAAGAAAGTTCAACACTTATTATTATTTTTTTTTACATCTAAGTACAAGACAAAAAGTACAAAGCAGATATAAGGCAATGTTGTACAGTTTAAAGCATGTAAGACAGAATAACAACAACAAAAAATAAAATAAACATAAATATGACAACAAAAATATGAAAAAAACAATAATTAAAACAAAATTATAAATACACCAGGACAAAAAGTGCGCACATATATTATTAGGGCATTTACATAAATTTGAAAAGCTTTACAATTTTTATTGTTTTTATGTGTTTCTTATTTTGTGATCTCATATAAGAAAGGGTTTCAAAATATATTTTAAAATCAGTGCTACAAGATGATGTATGATGATTTCTTTTGAATTATTTTTGACTTATGAATATAAAACTTTGCTAAGATAATTAACAGATTAATGATGTAATTTTGTTTATCAGAAAAAAGTAAAATATCATGAGGTTCTAAATTAAGGGCTATGTTTGTTTTTTTTATGTCATGTCGATATTAAAGTCAACCCAAAATGAAATACACTGTTCAAAAAAATTAAAGGAACACTTTAATCAGAGTATAGCATCAAGTCAATCAAACTCATGGGATATTGATCTGGTCAGTTAAGAAGCAGAGGGGGTTGATAATCAGTTTCAGCTGCTTTGGTGTTAATGAAATTAACCACAGGTTCACTAGATGGGCAACAATGAGATGACCCCCAAAACAGCAATGGTTTTACAGGTGGAGGCCACTGACATTTTTTTCCCTACTCATCTTTTCTGACTGTTTTTCACTAGTTTTGCATTTGGCTAGGGTCAGTGTCAGTACTGGTAGCATGAGGAGATACCTGGGCCCTACAGAGGTTGCACAGGCAGTCCTACTCCTCCAGGATGGCACATCAATATGTGCCATTGCCAGAAGGTTTGCTGTGTCTCCCCGCACAGTCTCAAGAGCATGGAGGAGATTCCAGGAGAAAGGCAGTTACTCTAGGAGAGCTGGACAGGGCTGTAGAAGGTCCTTAATCCATCAGCAGGACCGGTATCTGCTCCTTTGTGCAAGGAGGAACAGGATGAGTACTGCCAGAGCCCTACAAAATGACCTCCCGCAGGCAACTGGTGTGACTGTCTCTGACCAAACAATCAGAAACAGACTTCGTGAGGGTGGCCTGAGGGCCCGACGTCCTCTTGTGGACCCTGTGCTCACTTCCCGGCACCATGGAGCTTGATTGACATTTGCATTGAACACCAGAATTGGCAGGTCCACCACTGGCGCACTGTGCTTTTCACAGATGAGAGCAGGTTCACCTTGGGCACATGTGACAGACGTGAAAGGGTCTGGAGAAGCCGTGGGGAACATTATGCTGCCTGTAACATCATTCAGCATGACCGGTTTGGTGGTGGGTCAGTAATGGTCTGGGGATGGAGGGACGCACAGAACTCTACAGGCTAAACAATGGCAGCCTGACTGCCATTAGGTATCAGGATGAAATCCTTGGACCCATTGTCAGACCCTACGCTGGTGCAATGGGTACTGGATTCTTCCTGGTGCACGAAAATGCCCAGCCTTATGTGGCAAGAGTATGCAGGCAGTTCCTGGTGGATGAAGGAATTGATACCATTGAATGGCCCCTAAGCTCACATGGCCTAAATCCAATAGAACACCTCTGGGACATTATGTTACGGCCACCAGGTTGCACCTCAGACTGTCCAGGAACTCAGTGATGCCCTGGTCCAGATCTGGGAGGAAATAGCCCAGGACATCCGTCGTCTCATTAGGAGCATGCATACAAGCACGTGGGGGCCATACAAACTACTGAGTACCATTTTGAGTTGCTGCAATGAAATTTCAGCAAAATGGACTAGCCTGCTGCATAATTTTTTTCACTTTGATTTCGGGGTGTCTTCGAATTCAGCCCACTGTAGGTTGATCATTTTCATTTCTTTCAAACCGATGTGGCATCTGTTAATTTCTAACACATTACCCAGTCCATATCAGTATAGCTGTCCAGCATTATATTTTTCCCCATTGAGATCTGATGTGTTTTCAAAGTGTTCCTTTGATTTTTTTTTGAGCAGTGTGGAAAAAGGGCAATAGAAAAATAAATGTTCAATATCTTCAACTGATATGTTACAAAATGTACATTTATCACAAGCACTATGAATATATCTGTTAACGGCTGCATTTACAGGATAACATCTGTGAATAATTTTGTAAAGTACTTCTTTTATTTTATTAGAAATAACATATTTATATGATAATGTTTAAATGCTATGCCAAGATATACAATGAGATTTAAGCCATTTTGATTTACATGGAGGATTGAAGCCAACATTAAAGGAGTGTCTTGTAAAAATTAAGCGTTAGCGTTAGTTCTGGCAGGTCACGTGAGTCAAGCTTGCATCAGCTGATTCTCAGCTGATCACATCTACCTATAGGAATACGACACCTATCGCGGCTGTCACGAATTCAGTCCATGGACTTCCGTTTATTCACCACGGCGGCAGCACCCACTATCAGGTCTGCAGAGTCGGCGGCTGAAGCTGCAGTATCTCCTGAGGTGGTGGTGCTCGCTGCTGTGTTCCCCGAATCGATGGTGCCCTCTGCAGTTTCTCCAGAGGTGGCGGCGCATGCTGCAGAACCTTCCGAAGCGGCTGTGCTCGCTTCAGCTCCTTGCGTGGTGGTGGCGCCTAGAAACGCACATTCAACCTGTCATGTCAGGGTCGAAGAAACCTTTGCCGAACTCTCCCTGTATCCTGAGGGCACTACTGTAGAACCTCCAGAGGTGGCGGCATCTGCTGCAGAACCTCCAGAGGTGTCAGTAGTACCCACCTGTGAACTTCCTGATCGTCCTGTTCCGGCCAAGGAGGCCGTCTATGAACTCTCTGCTCATCCTGTTCCGGCCAAGGAGGCTGTCAATAAACTCTCTGTCTGTTCTGTTCCGGCCAAGAAGGCCATCTATGAACTCTCTGCTCATCCTGTTCCGGCCAAAAATGTTCTGTCTGTGTTGTCTCTGCTCTCTCGTTGTTACAGTCTCCGCCATGGTCTCCTGATCGGTGTGGTTCACCGGGGGGGTTTCCTGTTCCCTCTGCTCCGCCGTAGGGGTCCTCTGCTCCGCCGTGGTGGTCCTCTGCCCCATCGTGGTGGTCTACTGTCTGGTTCTGGTGGTCCTCTGCTCCGCCGTGGTGGTCCTCTGCCCCGCCGTGGTGGTCTACTGTCTGGTTCTGGTGGTCATCTGCTCCGCCGTGGTGGTCTTCTGCTCTGCGTGGTGGTCCTCTGCCCCATCGTGGTGGTCTACTGTCTGGTTCTGGTGGGCCTCTGCTCCGCCGTGGTCGTCCTCTGCCCCGCCGTGGTGGTCTCCTGTCTGGTTCTGGTGGGCCTCTGCTCCGCCGTGGTCGTCCTCTGCCCCGCCGTGGTGGTCTCCTGTCTGGTTCTGGTGGGCCTCTGCTCCGCCGTGGTGGTCCTCTGCTCCACTGTGGTGGTCCTCTGCCCCATCGTGGTGGTCTACTGTCTGGTTCTGTTGGTCCTCTGCTCGGCCGTGGTGGTCCTCTGCTCCGCCGTGGTGCTTCTCTGCCCCACCGTGGTGGTCTACTGTCTGGCTCCGGTGGTCTTCTGCTCCGCCGTGGGGATCTTCGGTCCCGTCTGCTCTGCTGTGGTGGTCCTCAGTTCTGCCGGCTCTGCCTCAGTCCCTGGTCTCTCCTATCCTTGGACCTGGCCCTCCGTCCCTCCCCCTGTTCCGCCTTTGCTCCACCGCCCGCCTGGATCGTTTAGTGTTTGGAGCGTCTGGAAGCCGCTCCTTGGGAGGGGGGGCTTTGTCACGAATCCAGTCCATGGACTTCCGTTTATTCACCACCAGAGGTCACCCTTTCCATTACATTGACTCTCGCACAACACAAACTGTTGCATAGCATCCTGGACTACATATCCCATCATTCTTTGCACGATTTGCACACTGCACTGATTGCACACATATGTTTCTAATCACCTCACTCACTATATAACACCCACTCTACCCCCCCCCCTCCACGGCCCGCTCCTGAGGGCCAAAAACCCAGACGTCGTATTCCAGCTGACCACCACGGCGCTGGGACTGCAGAATTTCCTTCACCTTGTAGACGGATCCTTCATCCAGGATCAAGGGATAAGATATTTTCTGCTGGGCTGAGCTTCCGTGAGAAGAAGGCACATGGGTGGAGTTTGGCTGGGTTCCCCTGCTGCTGGGACAGCACTGCCCCCACTCCTGTAGTGGAGGCGTCGACTTCCACGACGAATGGGAAGTCGAGATCTGGATGGACTAGGAGTGGGGCGCTATTGAAGGCTCTCTTGAGGGAGGAGAAAGCTTCTAGGGCCGCGGGAGTCCAGGATAGAGACTTGGGTTTCCCTTGGAGTAAGTTGGTGAGGGGGCTGGTGATCTTGCTATAGTTTAGGATGAAGTAACGGTAAAAGTTGGCAAATCCGAGGAACCGTTGGAGCTCCTTAATAGTAGTGGGTTCTGGCCAGGAGGTTATAGCTGCCACCTTCCCCTCGTCTATCTGGATACTGGTACGATCGATGTTATACCCCAGGAACTGCACCGTGGGTTGGTGGAAGGTGCACTTTTCAGCCTTGAGGAATAGGTGGTGCTCTCTCAGGCATTGGAGGACCTCCGCAATGTGCTGGTGATGTTCGGCCTGGCTCCAGGAGTAGATGAGGATGTCATCTATGTAGACAATGACGAATCGATGAAGAAACTCCCTCATGCATAAAATCCTGGAATACGGAGGGGGCGTTAACAAGTCCATAGGGCATGACCAGATACTCGTAGTAGCCAGTAGGGGTCACAAAGGCAGTCTTCCATTCATCCCCCTCACGTATCCGGATGAGATTGAAGGCACTGCGGAGGTCCAACTTGGTGAAGATGGTCGCACCTCGGAGATGTTCCAGGGCATTAGGGACGAGGGGAAGAGGATATCGGAATTTGACGGTGATATTGTTTAATGCTCGGTAATCTATACAGGGCCTCAAGCCTCCGTCCTTCTTGGCCACAAAGAAGAAACTTGATGCAGCAGGGGAGTTAGATGGACGGATGTAACCTTGACCCAGCGCCTCCTTGATGTAGTCCTCCATGGCCTTTTGTTCAGGAAGCGACAGTGAATAGATTTTTCCCCGAGGCACTGGCTCACCCGGAATGAGATCTATGGCGCAGTCCCATGGCCGATGTAGTGGTAAGCGGGAGGCTTGTTTGGGGCAAAACACGTCATGTAAGGGGGTGTAGCAGGCTGGAATAGCTATGGATTGCTTCTCTAGGGGACTTTCCATGGAGGTTGAATTCACAGGAAGGACCTCCGTGAGTTTCTTGGCTTGTGATGGAGTCACAGGGAAGCAGACTGGGAAGCAATCCTTGCCCCACTTCAAAACTTCTCCCGTCTTCCAGGACAGAATGGGATTGTGCTTTACCATGGGTTCTGGTGCTGGTTCTGTAGGGTAACGGGGCTCTGGTCGGCGGAGGCAGGAGGTTGTGGCGGGGACTGGTGTTGCTGCTAAACAGGACTGCATGCGGTTTGAACAACGGATGGATAATTGAATGCATTTTTCCAATCCAAAAGAATCATCATACGCAGTGTCAGCCTTCTCTGCCGCTCAGCGGAAGATAACCGTTGCTTTTCCATGATCATGGGTTCTGGTGCTGGTTCTGTAGGGTAACGGGGCTCTGGTCGGCGGAGGCAGGAGGTTGTGGCGGGGACTGGTGTTGCTGCTAAACAGGACTGCATGCGGTTTGAACAACGGATGGATAATTGAATGCATTTTTCCAATCCAAAAGAATCATCATACGCAGTGAGCTGTAACCGAAGCTGGGGCTCCAGCCCCTGTCGGTAAGTAGTCAGCAGCGATCTCTCATTCCATCCACTTGCTTCTGCGAGAGTTCTGAATTTCAGCGAGTATTCGGCAATTGACATGGTACCCTGCTGTAAGTGATAGAGTTGTTCTCCCACAGTGGCATCTCCGTCTGTCCTTCCAAACAAATGCGAAATGGTGAAAATGCACCAGGAAGTTCAGCAGATTGTGAATGACGGGGCTGGCCTGAGTCCAGATCGTTTCCACCCATCGCAATGCAGGTCCTGTTAGCAGGGAGATAATAAAGGCAATTTTTGAAGTGTCAGTGGGATACGAGTGCGGTTGCATTTTAAATGTGAGGTTACACTGGAGGAGAAATCCATTGCAATCCTCTGCCGAACCAGAGTAGGGCGCCGGTCGGGCCATGGGACTGGCGTTGATGTTAGGCGAAGAAGTGCTGATTGGGATGGATGAGGTGATGGGTGGTGATGGTGGCGGTGCCGGTGGATTGCGTAGCACTCATCGTAGAGAGTCTACGAACTCCTGGACTGGATCGGGGTGACTCATCTGTGCCGTCAGTGTTGGTCCGGTCTTCTGTAACAGAAGAGGTCTGACACAACAGGTTAGTATATATAAAACAGGTTTATTTGATCACAGAGAGTAGTGGGGTAGGGTCCAGAGGATGTTATGGTGGATGAATAGTTCGAAGGATATGATGAGTGGGGGAATCCGAGTCTTTGGCTTTACAGGAGCTGGAATGTAGGCAGGAGGAGCACACACCTCAGCGATCCTTGAACAAGGAGGAACAGGAGACACTTGGAGACGAGGAGACACTAGGAGGAACACAGGAGGTAAGTAATGCAGGAAGTATTCAAATGGCAGTAGTAGCAAAGTCATTGAGTCCTCTACGTGTATACGAGACCGGACAGTGAGGGTGTCTGAGGTGTGTGCTTTTATGCAGGCTGGTTAATGAGGTGCTTGATTAGTGACAGGTGCAGGTGCTCAGTACTCAGGTGAGAGGGATCATTGTGATTGGGTGGTGGCGGAGCCTGGCCGATCTGTTACACATGCAGCCTCTATAGTAAAATAATTATAATGCTGAAGGTGAGGTACCATTCATATTTCTTCATTAAATAACTGGTAACACTTTAGAATTTTCTTCCAGCATTAATGACTAACTACACAAGAACACATGAGTAACGCAATATTAGCACTCTAGTAACTACTAGTATCTAACAAGAAACTCTGATTAATGATTTAGTAAGTAATAATGCTTAGTCGAATGTGGTAGTTCACTATTAGCTTGTAATATGAATAATACAAAATGTATAATTAATTCTGAAGTGAAGGTCATGGTAACCCACTAGTAATGACTCAAGTATTGCCAAATTATTCAGAATGAATTAATAATTATTTGGATCAGTATTCTAAAGTGAATAACATAATTCTCTAGTAATGACTGAAATCAGTGTAAGTTTTTGAGGGTTTTCTAAAGTATTGGATAGTAATTATTCAGGTGTTACTACATCCTTATAAATGATTTACAAATGTTTTGGATCAGTATTCTAAAGTGACGATCGTGATAACTCCCTAGTAATTACTGAAGTCATTGTAAACTTTTGAAGTTTTTGTAAGATTCTGGTTAGTAATTAATTTAGCCAACACTTAAATCATTACTAGTAGGTTACTGTGATATTCCCTTTAGGGTGTGTTCACACTTGTAGTTTGGTTTGATTGGTTAATTTGGTCCGGACCAAAAAGGAAAATGATACATTTGGTCCTGGTCCGCTTAGCGTTCACATTGGCATTTTTGACAGTGAACCTAAAGACACTGAACCTAAAGGCATAGTGATACGTTCACAACCTGATTGGTCAGCTTGAATGACGTATATATCGTGACGGAACTCACCGAACACCCCAAACAAAAGGTGCTTTAGACTTAGCGGATGTATGATATCAAAGCACTTATTAACCGATCGGTCTGCTCAGCACCGCTTTAAGTCGAACACACCTAATGCCGTCTGCTGGAAGCACGCTCATTCTTGTGTGTACATATAATTTTATTTTCACCACCTGCAAACTCACAAGGTAACACTTTAGAATTTAATTTAATAAAAGGCACTTTACCTCATCGTTGCTCCAGGTTTGCCCTCTGCTTATTTTGTTTTGGTTACACCACGTCGTCAAATCATGTCACATAGCGTCACATCTTGTCATTACTTCCTGATTTTGGTTAGTTTAGAAGTGTTTGGTCCGTGTTGCGTTCATATATCATTCGAACCGCACCAGAGTTCATTTGGAAGCGGACCGAGACCCATCTTTTCAGCTGTCTCGGTCCGCTTGTTTGGTGCGCACCAGGGTTCGGATGGCAGCGTTCACACATGTTCAAAGGAACCGCACTAACAGAGCAATCGCACCAGGGTTCGTTTCTTCAGAAGGATGTAGTAACACATGAGTCATTACTTTCTAAAACCTTACATATATCTCAAAAGCTTACAATGACATCAGTCAATATTAAGAATTTATCATGCTTTTCATTTATCCAAGTAATTAGTAGTTCCTTTAGAAGGATTTGGTAATACTTGAGTAATTACTAGTGGATTATCATGATCTTAATTTTAGAATTAATTATACATTATGCATGATTATGAATCTGTATACAGTAGTTCTTAGTAATTCTCCAGAAAACATAAAAAAAATAGTAGTTATTGATTAGCTAATAGTGAACTACCAGTTTTAACTGAGCACTATTACTTACTAAATTGTTAATCAATCAGTTTCTTGATAGTTAATGGTGTTTACTAGAATGGTAATAGTGCATTAGTCATTTGTTCCTGTATAGTTATTCATTAACGATGGAACTAATTAAAGTAATTTGTAGAGTCCGACCGATATATCGTTTTGCCAATATGAGCCTGTCACAGATATATCTGTATCGGCTAATTTTTTTTTTTTACAGAACATATAACGCAGATTAAAGGGTTACTCCACCCCAAAATTAAAATTTTGTCATTAATCACTTACCCCCATGTCGTTCCAAACCCGTAAAAGCTTTGTTTGTCTTCAGAACACAATTTAAGATATTTTGGATGAACATAGGGAGGCTTGTGACTGTCCAATTGACTGCCAATTAAATAACACTGTCAAGGCCCAGAAAAGTATGAAAGACATCGTCAAAATAGTCCATCTGCCATCAGTGGTTCAATCTGAATTTTATGAAGCGACGAGAATACTTTTTGTACGCAAAGAAAACAAAATTAATGACTTTATTCAACAATTTGTCTCCTCCGCGTCACTGTAGCGCCATTTTGTAGAGTATCCACTGAACGTAATTTGTGTATACTGTTCTACTTGTCTGTAGAACAACAGATGGCGACCAATTCTCGATCTCAGACATCTGAATCAGGCCCTCATGCGACGGCCGTTCAGAATGTTGACTTTGAAGCAGATCCTCACACAAATATGCCCCGAGGACTGGTTTCTGTCTGTGGATCTGAAAGATGCTTACTTTCACATCCAAATAACTCCCCTGTCACAGACCATTCTTGAGATTCCCTTTCGAGGGAGTGGCCTATCAGTACACAGTCCTACCATTTGGACTGTCCCTGGCCCCCTGCACTTTTACGAAGTGCATAGACCCCTCTGAGACAGATGGGAATCCGCAAATTGAACTACCTCGATGATTGGCAAGTACAAGCCAACTTAGAACGGCAACTCTTCACTCACAGGTCATTGTTGCTCAAACACCTAGAGCATCTTGGGCTAAAAACATCAACCCAGCCAAGAGTTTTCTAATTCCCAGACAGTGAGTGTCCTTTCTGGGAACAGTTATTGACTCTGTACAAATGCGAGCTTGGATTACGCCGGAATGCTTCCTGACTATCCAGCGAGCGGCAGCATCTTTGAGGCTGGGAATTGTGCATCCCCTCAGGGCATTTCAGAGGATGCTCGGCCTCATAGTAGCCACCTCCTCAGTTATTCCCCTGGGCCTGCTTCACATGCGGCCCCTTCGATACTGGCTGAAACTGTGGCGCCTTCATGCCTGGCCACTCGACGGGAGTCTAGCCAACTCCCAGCGAGAATCACTAATACCATTATAGAGGCTAGAGGCACCTCTATGCCCTCAAGTGGTCAGTCTTCAGTGACTGGTGTTCAGCACGAAACCAGGATCTAATGTCATGTGACATGTCCCACAAGCTAACCTTTTTGCAGGAGCTGCTGGATAAGGGGCGCACCCCTTCCACGCTCAAAGTCTATGTGGCAGCCATCGCGGCGAATCATTCTCTTGAGGCTGGTCAGACAATTGGCAGGAACGACTTGGTCGTTAAGTTCCTTAGAGGTGCTCGGCGGTTAAATCCTCCTCACCCTAGGACTGTGCCAGTATGGTGTTCCCTCTTTGAGCCGCTTCAAACAGCCTGCATAAGGGTCATGACGCTCAAAACCGCTCTGCTCTTGGCCCTAGCTTCGGTCAAGCGAGTAGGTGACTTGCAAGCCCTGTTAACAAAGTTAACAAATCAGGCTTCAGTAACCGAGTAAACAGGAGTTTCCCCAAACAAAAGACGACGCAATGCTCGTTCCCTTGTCTCAGGGAACCGAGGTTACGTGAGTATCTGGAACGTTTTTTCTCTACTTTCAAAAAGCTATAAAAGTAAAAGTTCTGGATTGCACAGACCGGTTTCACCTCAGATTGAGAGGACATCTTGCCACAGTGTTAGCAGCATAGTTTCAGGACTGTCTGATATGGAATTACAAAATAAGAGCCCCCCACATTTCATATGTGTGTTGTTGACAGTGTATATATGAGATTTTGGGGGCTCATATTTTGTAATATATGAGTATTGGAGGGCGAAATAACGTGGCGGCTAGATTAACCGTGCTTTTCGACTTGGCGGCTGGCCTGACTGCAGTAGCTGATTGCGGCCACTCAGTCAATGCTGGTGGTTATACCAGTGCTACAAAATACAATAGAACCCATTATAATCAGTGATGTTGTCTACACTAGATGTGGCGCGATGCAAATCCCGGCAGTAAACTGACGTACTGACACAAAGTACAAATTATTTGCAACGGTTGCTTTGTCACATCCTGTTGTGACGCAGACACGGTGTCAGCATAGTTTGTCAGTAACGTTGCAGATTGAAAAGTTAGTACTGTATCTTTCTGCAGTCCAATAGACAGCAGTGTGGTGGTGGCTTAAGTCTGTTGAATGGTGATTTAATGCTACGTTGTCACCTAGTTGAGAGACTCAATGCTAAAGTAAATAAACAACAATGTCCCCGTCTTTTACTCTCACAATGAGCTTATCATACTCGTTTGCTACATTAGTAGGGCCCTGTGATTTTCACGATGCAGAAAACATGGATGGAATCGTGGGATCCAGTCATAAAAACGGAATTTAATGTATAATGCGGAATTTCATGGAATTTGTCATGTTTTTGATGAATAAATAAAAAACAGGTCAGTACACTTAAATCAAATCGCGAAATAGACTAGTGTCGGTGAATATTAAACTGCAAAAAGACTATTTAAATATAAATCTTCATGTTCTGCATGTTCGTTTGATTACCAGAAAATACACAACACAGAATTTGTGAAAAAATATTGTTTATTATTATTATTTATTCATTTTAGATGTTTACATTTGGAAAACCTGTATAAACCTGCCTCTGTTGGTTTGGCAGTAGTTTGCTTGCCTTACACATTTACCTTGTTTATTTTATTAATTCAAGTTGTATATATATATATATATATATATATATATATATATATATATATATA
>NW_015506087.1:5517-12098 GCF_001515645.1 Sinocyclocheilus grahami | reverse complement strand
CTGAAAATGCACACGAGTTTCGTAACGATAAGTCTAAGTGTTTGTAACATATTTAATTTTTTACTAAATTCAAAATGGCCGACGCCCAAAATGGTTGACATGGGAAAATTGGTATGATTAGACTTGGCATTTCTGAAAAATCTCGGACCAGTTTTGTGATTTTTGGTGAAACCATTCAGAAGTTATAAGCAAAAATAGCCATTTTTCGTACTAGGTGGCACTGTGCCGAAACACTGCAGGTAGTCTCAGGTCATGCTTGTTATAACACACACCAAGTTTGGTCTCAATACGCCAAACCGTTGCGGAGATACATTCTCAGATCCATTTTTACGTGCTTTTTGTCAAATTAGTTTGCGCGTTATTCGAGAAAGGTTTGACTAATAAGCTTGAATTCCATAAATTTTTGCCAGCATGGTCTGAAGATGATCTGACCCAATTTTGGTGAAAATCAGACTAACCGTCTAGGATGAGTTCAAAAAAGTAGGTTTTAAGAAAAATTAAAAATAGCAAAAAAAAACTACACCTTACGAATTTTTTAATTTTGGTGTCCATTCGACTCGACATGAGCCATGGAATCAGAGGGAAAGGGAATTTTCTTTCTGTGCCTTACAGTTCAAATGTTATTAGCATAAACATGAGTTAAACTTTGGACAAGTGGTGGCGCTAGAGAGTTTGAGTTAGAGACTCCAAACTTGCTATGGTTAATGTTGAGACTGTCCTCTATCAGTGTGCCAAATTTCACAACTTTCCCGCAAGCGGTTCTATGGGCTGCCATAGACTCAGGAGTGGAAGAAGAAAAAGAACGCCAACGGATGCAATAGGTGCCATCGCACCTTCGGTGCTTGGCCCCTAACTTCAACTATAGTACCTGTTCCTAAAATTAACAAACCATTAGAGCTTAGTGATTATCGACCAATTGCATTAACCTCTCTTGTGTTTAAATGTTGTAAAAGGCTTGTTAAAAGGTACATAGTGGAAAAAAAACAGAATTTACTGGATCCTTTTCAGTTTGCTTATCAGTCAAACAAGGGATTATGCTATTTTAACATTGTTACATACTGTTTACACACATCTTGAGGGTCCTAAAAATCATGTGAAAATTATTTTTGCTGATTTTTCTTTTTTGCCTTTAATAATATTGTGCCATCTGTTCTGGTCGAAAGATTATCTGTAGATTTGTCTCTAGATGGAGAAGTGGTTTTGTGTACCACATTTGAGTTATCATTGCAAAAAATGTGTTTATGTATATATATATATATATATATATATATATATTATGTTTATGTATATACTGCATTCTATATACAGTACCAGTCAAAAGTTTGGACACACGAATGGGAAGTGTGTCCAAACTTTTAACTATATTGTACTATAATATAGACTACAGATAAATAATATTGGCCGATATATCGATATCGGTCTTTTTACCCCATAATATCAGTATCGGCATCAGCCCCCAAAAAAACCATATCGGTCGGGCTCTAGTAATATGAAAACTTTCTGTGAGACATAGGGTAATTTCACAAACAGCATGAGTGAATCACAGAGCGTGCTCTTTCACTCTCAAATAATGTGCAATTGGCTTCAAATCACATCTCATCTGCACTATAAGTGAGCTTCATGCTTCACAGTTGACAGAAATGATCACCTACTCAATCGAGGCAATGTCGCATCATCACTAAAGTTCTAAATTGCATTTCTTTTTAATTCTTGCCAGTGTTTAAACCATTCAGCACTCGCGCACTTTTGTGGAGACTGTGTACTCATGCACACTTGCAGTGCATATACATAACGCCTGGTTCACACATGCTTCGTTTGCAGGGTGTATGCAGTGCATATTTTTTCTGCACTCAAATTAACGGATTTATGGTGTGTTTCCACTACAGCATCAAATCTGCACTCAGTGCTTTGCTAACGCCACTGCTTTGGGGCTTCAAATTTAGGGCAGAGCACGCCTCTAAAAACAATGTTTACACCCTGTTTGCATTTCATCATCTTCTTTTCACATCGATTGGTTGTCGCCTGGCATTTTTCGCTCGATATTTGCATAAAGTCGAGGAATGCACAAACTTTTTGATGCTCTCGGGCCACTCTCAACACTTTCTCTGCACCGCTTTCAATCCCATAATGCACCGCGCAAGCGTTTAAGCTCAACTACCATAGGAATGAATTGAAAACGCTCGCTCTGCTGTGCTGAGCGGGCTGCTACAAAACACTCGAAAAGGGGCTGCTACAAAACACTCAAATACTTGCTCCAATACTGCTACAAAATACTCCAATCTTGCTTCTGGGGGACTGCTCTGTGGCGACCTGCAGTGTGTTTCACGTGCGGTGTTTATTGCGTTTGTCTTGTGTTTGTAGTACGTTGGCTTTTTAAAATATATTTTTAAATCGTCTGTAGAAGAGGAGAGGGCCTACGCTTCGCAACTATGGAGTTATAACAGTGGATTACAGGATTTATTGCTTGGATTTTAAGCATTAATCTAATCAACACATTAAGTGTCGAAAACGCCGCGGGCGGTGTGATTTGGTACAGCCAGGAATTTTTGCTCCAGTGCAACAAACATGTTGAGCTCACATCTTATCATTGTATACCGGATGACTTGTACTCTGAGTAGCCTCACCTTGTGAGGATTTCAAGAAAACGGAGACGTGGAAAGAGAGGCGGGAATCGGCAGACACTTAAAAGGCTGGGAAATAAATTATCCCTGCCCACGACTTTACTGATTAATGCCCAGTCCCTGAGGGGGAAAATGGAAGAGCTAACAGCAAATGTACGCTATTTGCATGACTATAGAAACACGTGTGTGCTGGCAATCACAGAAATGGGATTAAATGAGAACGTTCCGTCAAGTGAGGTTGAAACAACTGACTTCACAGTATTTCGAATAGATCGGAACTCTGATATCTCAGCAAAGTCACGCGGTGGTGGAGTGTGCTTGCTTATTATGGAAAACTGGTGCAGATCAGTGGTGGTGAGAGAATCTCTCTGTACTCCTGATATTGAACTATTGAGTGTTTCACTAAGACCTTTTTACCTTCATCGGGAGTTTCCACAGTTGTTTTTTACCGTGGTTTATATACATCCTCAAGCAAACTCAGCTAAAGTCTCGGATGTGTTATATCAACTTGCACAAAGATTGGATTCTCTGTCTCCTAATGCTCCAAAATTTATTTGAGGAGATTTTAATAACTGTTCTTTAAAAAACAGTTTGAGGACTTATCAGTATGTGAACGTTTGCACTAGGAAAAATAAGATACTGGATAAGTGTTACGGCAACTTTAAAGATGCTTTTTCCACCTCCACACTGCCACCACTGGGAGGATCTGATCTTTAATCTTCGACCTAAATATCAAAGACTTTTTCAATCAAAAGTTATTAGCATTTTTGGAAATGTCATAATTAATAATTAATTAATGGTTTATTACTGTAGACCAATAGGTGGCGCTGTTACTAAATTGATGTGGCGTGGTCAGTGTGAAGTGACAATGGCACATACAATGCTTGGTGTAAATATTTCAAAGCTTTGCAGAGATGCATCCTCAGATGCATTTTGACATCTTTCCAGCAAATTCGTTGATGTGCTAAACGAAAACTGTTTCGTATATCGACACGAAATTCATAACTTTTTGCCAGCTTGGTCTGAAGATGATCCGAGTCAAATTTGGTGATAATTGAACAAACGGTCTAGGAGGAGTTCGAAAAAGTAGGTTTTCAACATGAATCAAAATGGCGGACAGGAAGTTCAGCCAATTATGGCAAAATTGGTATCAGTGTTCTCGGCATGATCCAAGAAATATATCAACATCAGTCTCATTACAATATGATAATGTAAGCAAAAGTTATTAGCATTTTAAGAAATGTCTTTATAACTTTTGACCACAAGGTCGAGCTGCGCCCAAATTTTTTGAGTACCATCAGGGCATGGTGCTGAAAATGCACACGAGTTTCGTAACGATAAGTCTAAGTGTTTGTAACATATTTAATTTTTTACTAAATTCAAAATGGCCGACGCCCAAAATGGTTGACATGGGAAAATTGGTATGATTAGACTTGGCATTTCTGAAAAATCTCGGACCAGTTTTGTGATTTTTGGTGAAACCATTCAGAAGTTATAAGCAAAAATAGCCATTTTTCGTACTAGGTGGCACTGTGCCGAAACACTGCAGGTAGTCTCAGGTCATGCTTGTTATAACACACACCAAGTTTGGTCTCAATACGCCAAACCGTTGCGGAGATACATTCTCAGATCCATTTTTACGTGCTTTTTGTCAAATTAGTTTGCGCGTTATTCGAGAAAGGTTTGACTAATAAGCTTGAATTCCATAAATTTTTGCCAGCATGGTCTGAAGATGATCTGACCCAATTTTGGTGAAAATCAGACTAACCGTCTAGGATGAGTTCAAAAAAGTAGGTTTTAAGAAAAATTAAAAATAGCAAAAAAAAACTACACCTTACGAATTTTTTAATTTTGGTGTCCATTCGACTCGACATGAGCCATGGAATCAGAGGGAAAGGGAATTTTCTTTCTGTGCCTTACAGTTCAAATGTTATTAGCATAAACATGAGTTAAACTTTGGACAAGTGGTGGCGCTAGAGAGTTTGAGTTAGAGACTCCAAACTTGCTATGGTTAATGTTGAGACTGTCCTCTATCAGTGTGCCAAATTTCACAACTTTCCCGCAAGCGGTTCTATGGGCTGCCATAGACTCAGGAGTGGAAGAAGAAAAAGAACGCCAACGGATGCAATAGGTGCCATCGCACCTTCGGTGCTTGGCCCCTAACTTCAACTATAGTACCTGTTCCTAAAATTAACAAACCATTAGAGCTTAGTGATTATCGACCAATTGCATTAACCTCTCTTGTGTTTAAATGTTGTAAAAGGCTTGTTAAAAGGTACATAGTGGAAAAAAAACAGAATTTACTGGATCCTTTTCAGTTTGCTTATCAGTCAAACAAGGGATTATGCTATTTTAACATTGTTACATACTGTTTACACACATCTTGAGGGTCCTAAAAATCATGTGAAAATTATTTTTGCTGATTTTTCTTTTTTGCCTTTAATAATATTGTGCCATCTGTTCTGGTCGAAAGATTATCTGTAGATTTGTCTCTAGATGGAGAAGTGGTTTTGTGATTGCAGGATTTTTTAAGTAACAGAGTTCAACAAGTGTGTGTGGGTACCTCATTGCCTGTCAAACAAATCACATACAGTGGGTACGGAAAGTATTCAGACCCCCTTAAAATTTTCACTCTTAACAATATTGCAGCCATTTGCTAAAATCATTTAAGTTCATTTTTTTTCCTCATTAATGTACACACAGCACCCCATATTGACAGAAAAACACAGAATTGTTGACATTTTTGCAGATTTATTAAAAAAGAAAAACTGAAATATCACATGGTCCTAAGTATTCAGACCCTTTGCTCAGTATTTAGTAGAAGCACCCTTTTGATCGAATACAGCCATGAGTCTTTTTGGGAAAGAGGCAACAAGTTTTTCACACCTGGATTTGAGGATCCTCTGCCATTCCTCCTTGCAGAGCCTCTCCAGTTCTGTCAGGTTGGATAGTAAACGTTGGTGGACAGCCATTTTTAGGTCTCTCCAGAGATGCTCAATTGGGTTTAAGTCAGGGCTCTGGCTGGCCCATTCAAGAACAGTCACAGAGTTGTTGTGAAGCCACTCCTTCATTATTTTAGCTGTGTGCTTAGGGTCATTGTCTTGTTGGAAGATAAACCTTCGGCCCAGTCTGAGGTCCTGAGCACTCTGGAGAAAGTTTTCGTCCAGGATAACCCTGTACTTGGCCGCATTCATCTTTCCCTCGATTGCAACCAGTCGTCCTGTCCCTGCAGCTGAAAAACACCCCCACAGCATGATGCTGCCACCACCATGCTTCACTGTTGGGACTGTATTGGACAGGTGATGAGCAGTGCCTGGTTTTCTCCACACATACCGCTTAGAATTAAGGCCAAAAAGTTCTATCTGGATCTCATCATACCAGAGAATCTTATTTCTCACCATCTCACAACTCCATGCGGGCTTTCATGTGTCTTGCACGGAGGAGAGGCTTCCGTCGGGCCACTCTGCCATAAAGCCCCGACTGGTGGAGGGCTGCAGTGATGGTTGACTTTCTACAACTTTCTCCCATCTCCCGACTGCATCTCTGGAGCTCAGCCACACTGATCTTTGGGTTCTTCTTTACCTCTCTCACCAAGGCTCTTCGCCCCCGATAGCTCAGTTTGGCCGGACAGCCAGCTCTAGGAAGGGTTCTGGTCATCCCAAACGTCTTCCATTTAAGGAATGGAGGCCACTGTGCTCTTGGGAACCTTAAGTGCAGCAGAAATTTTTTTGTAACCTTGGCCAGATCTGTGCCTTGCCACAATTCTGTCTCTGAGCTCTTCAGGCAGTTCCTTTGACCTCATGATTCTCATTTGCTCTGACATGCACTGTGAGATGTAAGGTCTTATATAGACAGGTGTGTGGCTTTCCAAATCAAGTCCAATCAGTATAATCAAACACAGCTAGACTCAAATGAAGGTGTAGAACCATCTCAAGGATGATCAGAAGAAATAGACAGCAC
>NW_015506087.1:0-5237 GCF_001515645.1 Sinocyclocheilus grahami | reverse complement strand
GCAATTATCTACAGTTTTTACTTTACTGTTTCAAAAATCACTTGACCAGCATGCAGTGCCAATTATATGGAAAACTTCAACTATAGTACCTGTTCCTAAAATTAACAAACCATTAGAGCTTAGTGATTATCGACCAATTGCATTAACCTCTCTTGTGTTTAAATGTTGTAAAAGGCTTGTTAAAAGGTACATAGTGGAAAAAAAACAGAATTTACTGGATCCTTTTCAGTTTGCTTATCAGTCAAACAAGGGATTATGCTATTTTAACATTGTTACATACTGTTTACACACATCTTGAGGGTCCTAAAAATCATGTGAAAATTATTTTTGCTGATTTTTCTTTTTTGCCTTTAATAATATTGTGCCATCTGTTCTGGTCGAAAGATTATCTGTAGATTTCTCTCTAGATGGAGGAGTGATTTTGTGGTTGCAGGTAACAAAGAGTGAAAAATTTAAGGGGGTCTGAATACTTTCCGTACCCACTGTATATTGGTTCCCCACAAGGTTGTGTCCTCTCACCCTTACTGTTTATTATGTGCACAAACAATTGTAGGAATACTTGCCCAGAGAGATATTTAATCAAATTTGCAGATGATACTGCATTGGTTAGTCTCCTTAAAGGGGACGAGGACAGTCATGGACCCTTTTTAAATGATTTTTTTTTCTTGGTGTGATGTATCAAATCTCAAGTTAAATGTCTCAAAAACTAAAGAAATGTGTATTGATTTTAGGAAAGAGTCCTCAACGAGTGTGACCATTATTAAAGGGGAGCAGATTCAGAGGGTAGAAGAGTATAAATACCTTGGAGTTGTTTTAGATTACAAATTGAGGTGGGATAAATGGTAAAAAAAAAAAGTTTTTTAAAAACTGACGCTGTGAACAAAAAGGGCCAGTATAGTCTGTATTTCCTTAGGAAGATGGTGTCATTCAGTGTAAGCACTCCATTGTTAAATGTGTTTTATAACTCTTTTATTGAAAGTGTACTGACCTTTTGTATTATTTGCTGGTTCGGGAATGTTACGGTGAAACAAAAGAGTATGTTCAGGAAATTTTTAAGTACTGCGAGTAAATTACTTGGTATCCCTGTGTTGAGTTTTAAATAAATTTATCAGACTAGATGTCTTGGTAAAGCTATGAAACTGTGACAATAGGCACCCATTGTATAATGAGTTTGAGCTTTTGCCTTCAGGTAGAAGATTTAGGATACCGTTTTTTTTTTAAATAGGGGGAAAAATCTTTTATATCACAGGCAGTGAAGTTCTTAAATGAAAGATAGGAAAGAAAGAGTTTTTTTTCTTTCTCTCTCTCTCTCACCCCTTTCATTAAATGAGCAGGTCTCATTCAGTAGTAGTATTTCTTGATTAATTGCTGTGAAATTTATGTCGCATTGTCTTTTGCAAAAACCGCATATTGAAACAAGACACCATGGTTTTATTTATCCCCTTGGGGAAATTTTGTTTCAAACTAACTAACAATATTTTCAATATTCCAGACAAACTACCTTTATTTATTTATTTGTTTATTTATTTTTCCCAGGGTGAAAGTATTAACATGGAAGAGAATTATGATTCGTCACAGAGAGGATGTCCCTTTGGACAACTGGACGGAGGAGAGAACTGACTCTCTCCGCAAGTTCACTGGCTTTCATGAAGCAATTTTTGACACTCACGGGACCAGAGGAAACCACATGGACCTTGGACAGCTCTATCAGTTCCTTAGTGACAAAGGATGTTCTAATATCTTTCAAATGTACTTTGGGATTGAGGGGAGATAACAGTTTGTGTGCATTATAACAGTTTTGTGTGTGCATTATTTCCTTTTTTTTGCCTTAACTTTAGACTTAATTTTGACAACATTAAACCTTTTAAAAGTTTAAATGTTATATCACACTCTCAGGAAAAAAAGTACAATTTTGTACCAAAGAAGGTACAAACCCTTGTCACTATAGCAGTACCTTTTAAGGGCACAGAATTGTACCTTAATATAGAGGAAAATATTTGTACCATTCCAAAATGTACCTTAAAGGACATGATTTGTACCATGGGGAACCAAAATGTACCTTTTCATTTTAAAAACTTGTTGATACAATATTGTACCTTCATCAAAGGTACAAATCTTGTCCTTTAAGGTACCACCCCAGTGACAAGCCCATTTGTTCCTTAACTGTGGCAAATATGCAAGAACTATTAAAGGCAATTTTCGTATTGAATAACATGCACATTCAACAACTGAAACCAAAAGATATTTTAATATCAGTAACTGCAAATACATATCTAATAGACATAAGTGGCTGAACAGTAAAATATTTCTTTGTGTAAATACATCTTTTCAGATTACAAAATAAAGACTTTAGCAGAGTATCAATTTTTTTTTAAAGATGCAAAACATTTCACAATACAATTAAACTAAAATGTTACAGTATATAAAATACAATTACAAATGTTATATTTTGAAACAAAACTAGAAAACATTTCCCCCCCACTTTTCACACAACATCCCTGAATTTATTTAACATTTTCAAAAAACACCTCCACCTCAACTGCTCTGCAAATTTCAGATCCCTCCATTTTTACAAAGATTCTCTTCTCACTGAAGACTTGTGTCCAGTCAGACGTTCCCAAGATCTGCACAGTGGGATATTGTGTGTCCTGGTTCTTCCTGAACCATGTGAAACAACATGAGGGTGAGTAATTAATGACAATTTTAATTTTTGGGTGAACTTACCCTTTAAGGAATCCTGGAAACACCTAAAATCAGTTACAGCATGCATTGGGACAATTTCCTGGAATAACTGAAATGCAAATAAGAAAAGAATAGTTCATTACAATTAATGGTATTTCTTGTTTGCCATTGTATAAAATAACAATCCCCACATTTGAGTATTTAAGATAAGGGACATTATCACACTTGAGAGGAGTATAAAGATCCCATTTCTAATAAGTAGAAAAAAACAAAGGTCAGTTCTTATAAGGGACATTCGATTCTATATGCACACCTCATATCAAGCCATTTTACTGCAGCATTTTGGATATATGGGACATTATTACACTTTAAAGGGCTACAAAGACCACATTTCAAATAAGTAGAAAAAAACAATGGTCGGTTCTTATAAGGGACGTCTCATACTATATGCACACCTCATATCAAACCATTTTACTGCAGCATTTTGGAGATATTATTACACTTTAAAGGGCTATAAAGAACACATTTCTAATAAGTAGAAAAAAACAATGGTCGGTTCTTATTCAGGACATCCCATAGTATATGCACACCTCATATCAAACCATTTTAGTGCAGCATTTTGGAGATATGGGACATTATTTCAGAGGCCTGTAAAGGCCCCATTGCAAACTCTTATAGTCAACTCTTATATGGGACATCCCATACTATATGCACACCTCATATCAAACCATTTTAGTGCAGCATTTTGGAGATATGGGACATTATTTCAGAGGCCTGTAAAGGCCCCATTGCAAACTCTTATAGTCAACTCTTATATGGGACATCCCATACTATATGCACACCTCCTATAAAACCATTTTACAGTTTTTAATAAATAGAAAAAAACAGTGATCAGTTTGTGTATAGGATGTCCCATTCTACATGCACAGCTCATATGAAAATATTTTACTACAGCATTTTTGAGATATGGGACATTATTGCACTTTACAAGGATATAAAGACCCCATTTCTCATAAGTAGAAAAAAACAATGGTCAGTTCTTATACGGGACGTCCCATACTTTATAAGAACCGACCATTGTTTTTTTCTACTTATTAGAAATGGGATCTCTATACTCCTCTAAAGTGTAATAATGTCCGATATCTCCAAAATGCTGCAGTAAAATGTTTTGATATGAGGTCTGCATATAGTATGGGATGTCCCTTATAGGAACTGATCATTGGTTTTTTCCTACTTATTAGATATGGGGTCTTTATAGACCTCATAAGCACCATATAGTCTCATATCTCAAAAATGCTGCAGGAAAATGGTTCGATAGGAGGTGTGCATATAGTATGGGACATCCCGTATAAGAACTGACCATTGTTTTTTTCTACTTATTAATAATGGGGTCTTTATAGCCCTCTAAAGTGCTGTAGGGATTTCTATCAATGATTAAAGACTAATCCAATTAAGAGACAACTAAGCTTTCTTTGTATCAAGAACTAAAAAGTTATTTCACAATATATAGTTGAGAGAATACCTCGTGATCGCTTAGGCATACGACCCCTATATGTATGCACAGGAAATGGCTAATTTAATCACACCCTCAGGCTTGCAGAACAACAAACCTAAGGAACAGTGATTCAATCTATACAGCGTGACGCCACATGACCCATTGAACATCTGCTTCCTGCCCTTTCTGAAACCCTTACGTTTCTTTTGTCACAGACAAAGAAACAGAACGTACACAGACAATTCATAAGACAATCAGTGAAAATCATTGAAAGTATCGGAGCAATATATTCACAAATAATATGTTTATGTCTGATGATGTGTGAAGTGTTTCCTGTAATTGGTGCAAGTTTAACCAATGTGTATAAACACCTTTTTAGTAATTAAGATTATTAATGTGGATGCAAACTATCCGATATTGAGCTTGAATGAAAGCTTGTTTTATTCGCCGAACATTGGTGTTAGTGAAAATGTTATATTCTGTATCATTTTCCGGTGATGATATGTTTATAAGAAATTATTAAAACCTGCAGAAGTACGCCCCACAGGAGCATGTGAATTGTGCATGAAAAAAAGGCTAAGCCCCGCAGCCACCATCAGATTAGACAATCGTGTATGGGATGGACCAATATCAAGCCTGCTTAAAAGGAATACAAAGCTCTCTTACTCGCTCGCTCGCATTTCTCGCTCAAGACCTCTGGCTTTCACTTTGGTAACAGTGCTACAAGCGCTCCCATGCCGTAACATAGCACAGCGAGACTCCAGAGCTCAAACACTTCAGTTGAAACTTTGTGATCTTCAAAGAACTTGAAGCCTTGTTAACTCAGACTTTTAGAAGAACTGCTCAAGCTTCTGTGTCATCAAGAAAGCAACCAATCCAACGAGGGATCTCCCAAAAAGGACATCACCCAAACGTCATCTCAGCGACCAATCCGAAAGCTCCGGGATTCCCTCAGCAGCCATCCAGGAAGCCTGTGTCAGCAACGAGAAAACCTCTCCTTTTCTCAAATTTCAGCAAACGCAAGTACAAACAAATCTTACAGCTGCTGAAATGGGTGCTG
>NW_015506086.1:567501-568330 GCF_001515645.1 Sinocyclocheilus grahami | reverse complement strand
CTTGAGCTCCTCTTCATACCTGTTCACCCCATGCATGAAGGAAAGTGTTAATTACTAGGGTTTTAGTCATTGCAGTAGTGTAGCTCTGTGCTAATATCTTCCCCTGATCCTGCCATCTGTATCCCGTCACTGCAGCAAATTACAACCGTGAAAAGATAAAACACATATAATATTGAAATGGTTACAAAAGTTAATAAATATTTGCTCACTGTGTGCTGGTCCCATTCCAGTCAGTTGTTAGTTTTGTGATTGCTTTTTAAATGGGCAAACACCTAACATACCTCACACAGTTATTTCTTGCCACGTGTTTAAGGTTGCATGAGTGGGATTTCTGCTAAAATAAGCTTGAAGGACATTTTGGTGAAAGCTAAAATGGAAAGTCTCGCTACATCTGAAACAGCTTCAACCCCTAAGTAAAGTACTGGAGATGTACACATCCAGTCTCTCCTGGTTAGCTGTACCGCACAAGCCTGCTTCCCCAATTACCCTCTCTAATGCCACCGACGTCTCCATAGTCAGCCCATTTGTTCACTTCACACAGCCGGTCCTGATGGGAGATTAGGCTTGAATAATAACCCAGAGTTGAGGCCATCTCTATTCCATTCCAAAAGGTCCACATCCATTTTCCTTGTCGCTGGGCTGGGGTGAGCCCTGGGGGCTGTGTGTTGTGTTTATACTGATGTAACTGTCCCTCGCTTCATTATTAGAGCCCTTTCTCCGATGGCATTTCCAGTAAGAGAAGCCGTCTGTGGACATTCAGGGGATAGGAGAAGAATAAATGATTTGTTTAAGATTTCGGTTAGGAAAAAAAGGAGGATGGTAAAACAGA
>NW_015506086.1:566533-567027 GCF_001515645.1 Sinocyclocheilus grahami | reverse complement strand
AGGAATCTAAGATTAAACAGAGGATATTCTGAATTAATACAAAACTGGTGTGGGTGTATCCGAGAGATAAAGTAGAGAAGTCAGAGGGAGGGGTTGTGGCGGCGGTGCCTTCGTCCCATCTGGCTTGTTTCTGTGGACGAGGACTCTCGTCATTCTATAGAAGTTAATGATTTCTCTCGGCTCTCAGAGCTTAATTTACTAAATTAATTCAGATATCTCTTCTCTGGGATGGTTGTATGAAGAGGGGAGTAGATTACCCCTTGACCTGCTGAGGTACAAGCAATTAAAGAAGTGTCACGTCAGTCTGTCAAGATAAAACACAAAGGCTCAAGACACCTAACCCAGTTAGAGGGCTCAACTATTTAATAAAGAAACTTTGGTATACTTGTCAAGATTCTAATGGCTCCTGTTAAATTGGGTAATTGGGAATGAACATCCAGCCATTTGTCGTCTCGTACGATACCATATTAATAAATAGTTTCCTCTTCCTAATG
>NW_015506086.1:559115-565941 GCF_001515645.1 Sinocyclocheilus grahami | reverse complement strand
TCATATTTACGCTACATGAAATCCTTGCTAAACTCCAAAGACACATCAAGCACATCTTTCAGCATGACATCCAACACAACATCATGTTTTGTTATGGGATGAGAGAAGAAAGAGAAAGAATAAAAGTAAATAATCAGAATAGAAAGCAGCCATGCTGTGAGGTTTGTTATTTTTAGCCAAAGCAGCAATAATTACACTAGCAATGTCTAACAAAATTGTTCAGGCTCAGCTAAGCAATTAGGCCAGGCATAGTGGCTAATGGAGAGAGAATTACACAGACCTTTCCCCCATTAGCTTCCATTTACACCAGGAAATTCACTGTGAGTACAGGCCAGACATGACTTCCAAAGTAGATTAGGGTCTCTTTTTCTCCTCCTCTCCCTCTTTTAAGCTCACAAGCTCATGTGTGTGTGTGTGTGTTTTTCACTGTTAATTCACAGGTTTTTCAGTAGGTGTACTGATATAATTGGCGTAGGCTCAACTAGCATCTGGTTTACTTAGCGTATGGTGTCAAACAGGAAGAGAAAAAAAAACTACCAAACAAACAACGTGTGACGCACACATAGATTTACAAAACCAATGAATATTCATAGAGATTCAATACTCATGAAAAGCACGGAGTGTAGATGCAAAATCAACACATATTCACATCGCACCATCTATCAAAATTATTTACAGCAACTAACAACCCGTTTCTGGCATATATGATCTCTAAATACATAATAAATCAATATAGAACTTAATATAAAAGTTAAATGTAAACCATTTCAGAGAGACATACATCAGAAACGATTTCCATTTTAACCTTCATTCAAACCTTGCATGAATTTTCACTGTCTTCCACCATTAGGGACTGTCAAATCAGATATGAAATCTCTGGGAGAAGGCAAATCCACAAGAATATTTAAATCATCCTTCAGTCTTTCAAGACCTGACTTGCCGGGGCCTGCCTCACTAGCTGACGACTTTGACAATTAATTTGTGTCTTACAGATTATGCCATCAACCGTTCCAACCCAAAATGTACATAGGCATGCATCACTCCACAAACTGTTATACACATATTAATAACCTAATTTCCTAAAAAGGGTAATAAACACTGATTAAAGTTGCACCGATTAAATGAACACGTCAAGCATATATATATATATATATATATATATATAAGACATTGCTGAAGCTCACAGCAATATTAATGAATTTAATGATTTTACCAGTTTGAAATGAACACAAATGGCACTTCAATCCTCTAACCAAGAAATTGCCAGTGTTTTACCATATGTCAGGCCTGCAAGATGACTGGCCATAGAATAGATGCCTGTTGTAAGCTGAGAGTTTATGCTGTTGGGGCAACAGAATGACATACTTTTTCTAACCAGTTTACCCTGAGAGTGACAATATGATAATAAATTAAGAGGGAATTTTATGTGCGTGTCTGTCTCGTCCTCCTTCAGGGGCAGACATTTAAAAGGTTCAGTGGATCAAGCTGATACTGTAGTAACAGCATGATGTGATGACTAGATGCTCTGTGACTTAGCATCAGCATAGTGTTTCCAACACACATATGCACTTAAAACCTTTCGAAAAATATAAAGGAGAAAAAACAAGGTCAAGGCACAGGATGTTTTTTTGTGTGTGTGCATACCAAGACATGCACACTCTCACAGACATAAACATGCATTTACTCTCTCACACTTCCTTCATCTCACCTGAACTTCTTGTGGAAGTGGTATTGTGTGCAGTGAAGGCTGTATTGTGTGAAGGCTTCATTATTGAGCATGAATAATGCGTAACCTGTGCTCATAATGATCCAAATAAATGTCAGCGGCCGCTAACCTTCGCTGGTAAATGACTAAGGCCCGTCTGATCAATTAGATCAATGTCCTCAGCTAACCTGAGAGTTATTTGTTGTGGCGTACAGATAAACAGTGACATTTTGCGTCGGCAACAGCTCCTCATATAATTATGTCTCATTTGATGGCTCCTCTTGTGACTGGTGTCAGCAAGAAACTTTTGGGGTTTTGAAATGCTCTGTAATAGATGACAAATTTACAGGAGCATTTGTTTATTATTCCTGGTGGGGTTTTCTCTCTAGTCAAGTGGGGATGTTTTTGGTTTATTTTTGTGTGCCTCCCCCTTACCATATGGATGTCCCAGAACGCCAAATCTGTTCTAGACGACCATGCATCCGTTTTTCCCTCGCTCCTGATGGATGCTGGCTGTACTCTGTGTGTACGTGTTTATGTATGAATTTGTTTCTATCCATTGCTCTGTTCCAAAACCTAGTGGGCTGCCTTGCTGCATGCTGCCTACATAGGCAGCTGCCTTCTAAGCCAGCATCCTAACCATCACAGAACCTAATAAGTTACTGATTTGAACAATATATTTATAACAATTGATTTATACTGATTTATAACAATTTACACTCAACAATTTATTGGAAGTATAAATTGGGGATGTTGCTATTGCTTAACTAACACTAAGCATTAAAAAATACACACAAATACACAATATAAAAAATGAAATCAAAATGAGAACGACCTACTATTCCCTAAATTTCAAGGTTGCTGCTTAGTCCTGTTTGAAGTTAACAGGACTAACAGGAGTAGAAGGGCAATTTTTTTAAGCATATTTTATAAATTGATTTTATTCTGAAGCACAGTATTAAAATCTTAAATTAGTTCAGTCAGGACCCCTCTGTTTGATTAAGATTATTGTAGAGGTCCTGAATATTATTTTGGTGGCAGGCTTTGCTCTGAAGGGTTCAGATTCTGAGCTGTCCACAAACAAATCTCACTGAGGTTTGAAACCCCCGAAGCCTAATGCAATTACCAGATTTTTTAAAATATGCAACAGATATAAAATTCCATGCAGAAGTGATACTGGTCTGTATATGAGACTTGACAAGTTTAAGCAACGGTTGGCTGATAGATGATTTCGTGGACAAGAAGCTAAGTGATCATGTGCCTGTATAAGAAGGAGTTGGGAATGGAGGAGAGTAAGCGCATGTCTGTGCAACAGACTAAGGCAAGTGTGAGTATGGATGAACTTATTTATCTTATTTAATTGTAGTGGGAGGAGATAGAATCTGCTGAGTGTCAGCTGATGCTGGCAGTCACACCATGGTCTGCCTGAACTACGCTTGAGCTCTATTCGTCACTCAAACTAGATATATTTGAAAAAGAAATCTGATCACAATTAGAGAACACTTACAGATACCTCCAAGTTAATGGTGTTAATCTGGCACCTGGTGCTAATTTCCTTAATTATATGACAAACCCTATTTAACTGGCTGCATTCCTCCAATTTTCACTGAGAATGAATGATGGCGGGTCTCTCTAAGGTGACTGAAAGCCTGCGAATGTTGTTTGTCAAGATGAAGGCTAATTGCAAGCCATTGCAAGATAAATTGGTTGTTCCAAATCTTTGATTTCCAAAATATTGTAACTTTACAATGACATTCAAGTACCCCAAAAAGGCTGGTTGTCCACATAAGACAAATGCACGAGAGGACAGAATAATGCGGAGACTCTCAATGTGGAATCGGTTCAACACTGCAGCTGGAATTGCTTGCCAGTTCAGTGCTGAACAGGGTAAGGATTTGTCTCGGCATGTTTAAGAGAAGTCAGACTGAAAGCGCACTCTGCAGTGACCAAGCCTCTCATCAGCAGAAATAATCAAAAGGCTAGGCTCACATTTGCTGAGGAGCATGTTGTGTGGAGATTGGAGAACAGGTCCAAAGTTAACTATAGTGATGAGAGGAAGTTTAATTCATTTGGATCTGATGAGAAACATTTTGTTTGGCATCAAACTGGGGAAAGGCTGAAGCCCAGGTGTGTAAAGAAGTCAGTAAAAGTTGGTGGAGGAAGTGTCATGCTTTGGGGGATGTTTTCTGCACCAGGAGTTGGGCCTCTTATACAGCTACATGGCAGGGTGAATGCAAATGTTTATCAGAACAACCTTCAGCAACATGCGGTACTTTCCCTGCAAGCATCTCCCAATCAGCCTGCAAATTTCATACAAGACAATGTCCCCGTCACACTGCAAAATGGGTAAAGCAGTTCCTTGAAGTCAAGAACATTGAAACAATGAAATGGCCGGCCCAGAGTGATGATATAAATCCAATTGAAAATCTTTGTAAAATCCTTGGCTACAAAGTTATGGCTAAGAAACCCACTACAGTTACCAAACTATGGAATAGACTGGAAGAAGAGTGGACCAAGATCATATCAGCACAGTGTGAGAAACTAGTGATGACCTGCGACCACATATGTGCTGAAGTCATTCAAAGCAAGGGCCTCTACACTTCCTACTAATTTCTGACAGTGGTAACCCTCCAACATTTCGTGCTACAGTGGTCACTGTTCTCTAATTTTGATCCCTGTGTTTGCCACAAAATAAAGACTTTATTGAAATGCCTTGGTTATTTTGTAAAACATGTTAGTATAACAGTGGTATAGCCACAGCTAATATTCTTTCAAATTTTGAGCGATGAAGATGAACAATATTTCAGAAAAAATCAAGTTAGGATGATTCCAAGGGCCCGGCAACGAAGAGGGGGCCCGGAATGCGATCGTGGAGGGGGCCCGAGTCAATAGGCCCTTTCGCACCGCTTTAGTTCCAGAACTAAATGTACGGTACTAAAGTACTGGGACGATTTTGCGCAAACTATTTCCCAGTACCATTTAAAGGGTTGCATTCGCACCGACAGTGTGTACTAGGAAGTGATGTAAGCCAGTCGACAGCGACGTCATTTATGCACGGCGTTCAACAACAGAAACAAAGAAGAAGAACATTAACAACAGGAGGATGGAGGACGCTGTGATCGGAGCTGTGTTTTTGTTGTCTCGCGGGTTTCACAAAAATGGACATGGAAAGTATACGTAAAGCGATTGAAAGAACGGAAAGGAGGACTAAGAATCTCCGACTTACAGTGTGTTTAACATCAATGTTTTAAATCATGGCGGGTGAGGGCGTTTTCATACGCGTTTGGCCAATCAATGTCTACTTACATCACGATTAGTACCAGTTGTGCTGGTTAGACCCTGCTCCGGAGTAGGAGCTAATTTGGTTCTCGAAAAAGGCAGTCCGGTACTAAAATCGCTCTCAGTTCCGGCGGTGCGAACACGCCGAAAAGTGAGTAGTTCCACAATTAGTTCTGGTACTACGAAAAGGTTCCTGCGGTGCGAAAGGCCCTAATATGCTGTTCAGGGGGACCAGAAACCATAGCGGCGCCCCTATATATATATAAATATCTATATATATGCATTGTAGCATTACTTTCACAACAATTAAGCACATTTCTGTAAGTTCTCATTAAAGTAAAAAAAAATCATTCACAAATTATTGTCATCTGAAACACACTTATGTAATAATATAAGTGTCATACATATTTATCTATTATATATTATGACACTTAACATGATAAAAATACTTTAGTATGAATAATGGGAACAATAAATGTAAAACATTAGGTCACAGTACAGTATAATAAGTTAAATAAGATATTTAATTGACATGAAAATATTTTAAAATGTAAGTTTATTATTACTACTATTACTACTACTACTACTACAATAAGATTTTGAAGTAAAATCTGACCTAGATATTTATTTACGCTCTATTTTGGAACATAACCTATTCATGTGATTAAATATAATCTATGTTGCTAGCTTGTTTTTGTTTTGGATGAAAATGTTATGCTTTTCAATCACTTCCACCGAAAGCAGAGCTGGACAGATCCTCAGAGTGGTTTGCTTGACCTTTGGGGCCATGTGTGGGTATGTTTACTACACTACTTTAACAAACACCTTAACCCACTGGATTCAAGGGTTCTCAGAGAGCAACAACTTCTCATTATCCTACTGACATATTTAAAGCCTTGAGAAGGTCCATGCAGCAACCAATGTAGACTTTGGCTGTTGTTTAATGTCAGAGAGAGATGAGCGAAGACAGGCTGCTGCTTGTTTTGTTATACCAAGTGGACTGGCATTCTCTGTGCCTGAGTGAGAGGATGGTGATGAATGTAAGGGGGTGCTACTGTCTGTCTCTCTCTGTGTGTGTGTGTGTGTGTGTGTGTGTGTGTGTGCGCGTTTGCTGACGTTGGCACTATAGAATTGTGTGTATGTGCTGCCAAACAGTCTGTCTGCATTTAGGGCCAGAAATTGTGAAAGGAAACTCTGCATGGCGCCTCCTGTTGGTGTCATCTGAGCATGATGTGCGTCATCCTCACTTCCCTTCATCTCGCAGCAGGGCAATTTAACAAAATCTGATCGACCATCAGTTTTACAATGTCACTAATCACTACAAATACTGTGCACCTGAAATTTCTATACATTCGATATATACAGTGGGTACGGAAAGTATTCAGACCCCCTTAAATTTTTCACTCTTTGTTATATTGCAGCCATTTGCTAAAATCATGTAAGTTAATTTTTTTTCCTCATTAATGTACACACATCACCCCATATTGACAGAAAAACACAGAATTGTTGACATTTTTGCAAATTTATTAAAAAAGAAAAACTGAAATATCACATGGTCCTAAGTATTCAGACCCTTTGCTGTGACACTCATATATTTAACTCAGGTGCTGTCCATTTCTTCTGATCATCCTTGAGATGGTTCTACACCTTCATTCGAGTCCAGCTGTGTTTGATTATACTGATGGGACTTGATTAGGAAAGCCACACACCTGGCTATATAAGACCTTACAGCTCACAGTCCATGTCAGAGCAAATGAGAATCATGAGGTCAAAAGGAACTGCCTGAAGAGCTCAGAAACAGAATTGTGGCAAGGCACAGATCTGGCCAAGATTACAAAAAAA
>NW_015506086.1:543505-552974 GCF_001515645.1 Sinocyclocheilus grahami | reverse complement strand
CACTCTTCTTGTCAGTCAGCTCGACTCACTCTCCTCACTGGATAAATTAAATCTGATCTGTGATGCGACTGTCGTTCGGCATGCTGCATTGAACAGCCGCGTTCAGTTTTTAATTGTAGTGTCTGTTCTTTTACTGAACTAAATGATTTGGTGGGGGTCGGTGACGCGGTGGGCAAGTGACGTAACCGGCTTACCAACGGTATCACCGTCAGCACCATCAATCGCGGCAAGCCTACTGAGGGTCATGCATGAAATGCAAGTAGGAAGCCACAGAAGCTTTATCCTCCCAAACCTTAACTGACTCCTCCACTCCCATCCACACAGAGGCTGTTAGGCTGCAAGCCCAGCATTAGGCATCTCCGGCGGCACTCTACCATTTGCATCAGCATCATGGCGAGTTGGGAGAAAAGAGCTTTGCGAGGTGATCTGAAATGACAGTTGGGGAACCAAATTGATTTTCCATCTCTTTGATTAATTTATCTTCCCCTTGTTGTGCACGAGGAAATTGCTGAATGGCATTCCGTAAGATTAAAACCGCAAACCATACTTTTCATAATCTGACAGATAATTGGCATGGGGGTTGGCTTCTAGATGATTGCCCCATTACCGGATTTCTTTGGAGACACACATGCATATGTGCATGAGAGCAAGCATGTACATGCACATAAACAAACACGTCATCAAAAGCCATGCCGTTAATACATATCTGTCTATAACTGAATAAAGAACTCAAGATACACTCACAAATTATTAAACTTACATTACGATTGTCTGGGAACCAGTTTTTTTAATCGAGTTGGTCAGGATTTCAGAGGACTGTTTGGGAAGAAAGTTTTGACAGCAAAGACTGATTTATGATTTACACTGCGTGTAATGGGATAAGAGAGAGTGAGGAAGCCGCAGCTTGGATGTGAGTGGCTGCTTTCAGTAATCCCTCATCAATCGCACAATAAAGAAGTGTGCATTAATATGCGTATACGCCATCTTTTCATGCTGTTGTGCTAACAGAGATGAGAGAAGAGGTGGTATTTCACTAATGGATGAATTTCTCATCTATCTCCCTGAGGGTTGATGACATTTGGGCAATGCCAGGGACAAACAAAGACAATAACATCCCATTAATTCTGGACTTCATTATTTGTCTAGGGGAAGACCATTTCGTACAAAGGATATCCATCTCAGGAAACAAATGAAACAGATGGGAGCAATTATCAAATAAATACAGTAATTAAGCTGTATTGGTGGGAAATAAATGAAGAAACATAATAAAGAAAGAACGAAAGAAAGAAAGAGATAAACAGAAAGAACGACCAACTGACTGACCCACCAAATGCCACCAAGCCGACTGATTGAAATAATAAAAAATAGAGATAGACCAAAAGAAAGACTGAACAACTAAAAAGAAAGAAAGAAAAAAATATTTCTTACGGTTGCAGCAAAGCACCATGTGTGCTTCCACCCCGTAAGGTGCAATGCAATATTTAAAAGTCTCCATTCAGTGCCAAGCACGTTGTGAATTTAAAATGCGCTCCTACAATAATAATCTTCCATTTTGTAAACATCAACAAAGACAGCAGCCAGAATGCAATATGTAATATCACCTTAAATAAGAATGTGATAATCTGTTCCCTCTACAGTTTGTTTATGTATGCTCTCTTAGGCTGTTCTTTTAATGTTTAGACATTCAGAATGGGAATACTGCTCCTTTATGCACAATAAATATTGATTCAGTGCTCATAAATAACAAAATGTGGTGCCCAGTCAGAGATCCACAGAATAAATCCTCGATTGCTGTGTTTTACAGTAGGCCTATATATGCTAAACACCAGTGGCGGCTCCTGCCAATTTTCTCAGGGGGGGCAAATGTTTGCATGATTAATAAGGATAGGTCACCCATTCAATTGATAAATTAACAGCTAGTTAAAGATGTAAAGGAAACTGAACTACTAGTATGAATTAAAAATAAACTGACTCTAACAATCAATCTCTTGCTCTCCATGTGTTTCTATATGTGTGTTAACACAATTCAGCAACAAATGAAGACTGAAGCCAGGATGTGGCTTTGCAAAAAACTTTTTACTTCAATGTCAGTGTAATAAGAAATAATTGAAGTCACATAAATGACTATTTACACAACTCACTTATATTACACTGCTCATTTACAACATTACTCACTTATATTACACAGCTCATTTGTATTACATTACTCGCTTATATTACATTGCTCCCTTACATTACGCTACTCACTTACATTACTCACTTACAATACACTGCTTACTTGCATTACACTGCTCACTAACATCACATTACTCACTTATATTACATTGCTCCCTTACATTACACTGCTTACTTACATTACACTGCTTACTTATATTACATTACACCTGTAGTTGTCCATGCAATGTCCGTCACGCTCTCGGGATGGAACAAAATGCAGGGGTAGCAGAATAAAGCGTTAGCTACTTCGCAGCCCACTAGCCATTTTTTCCGTTCATACCACGATCCTCGAAAATCCCCGTTTATACGACTTCCCGTCCTTTGTAGATACATGTTTGATGTTTAAATTTGGTCTTGGTGGTCCTAATTCTTTAATTGCCAATTTATCCTTATTGCTACGACGACTGAATGGTATTTCTTTCAATTACACGATAGAATTCATCTGCGCTGAGGTAACGTTCGCCATGATGTCGATCAAGTTCAACTGACAACTGAATTTGAGTTGGCGTAACTGTCCCCGTCTCTCTCAGTTTTTTTTTCTTTTCCTTTTTTCACATTTGATAAAGATATATAGTTTTTAATTTTTTCTTGTTGTTAAAATTCAAAAATAGTTTTTAAATATTAATGGATGTCACTGTTCCCACCAATCCTTGCACAAGTTAAGGTTACGCATGATGACGAAAGCACGTTAGTGCTAGCCCTCCCGGAACTCATAGAGACTGCATTGCAGCGGCTGCAGTTCGGAAAAAAAAGATCTTTGTATGGAAGTCTATGAGAGCACTCGGGGCGATTCTCAGTCTGACATAAATCGCCCAAAAAGGGGCAGTACTACACAAAACGCGACTTGGTGGTACATCGCCCAATCGCTGTGTTTACAAACTGATAAGCATGAGAAATGATTTGCCTGAAAATTATCTATATAGTGCTGCTAAGCTCACGTTTACGGCCCACAAACCCACACAGCATACACCACCAGGAATGGTGTGCCCCACCTGTGGGGTTCAATAAACTAAATACATTTTTTTTTTCCTCAAGGTATAAGAACAGTTTTAATATATTATAATATTTACTTATTTGTGGTTATAGCTTTTAAGAGTATGATGATTTATAACACAATGAACACGTTGCATCCACTTTTACAATGGATTATATTTCTCATAGTTATAATGTATTATAAGTCTCATATCTTGCCATTTTTCTTATGCTACTTTACTTAAAGCAGTCAAAGACCACTTATAAGTAGTAATAATAATAATAATAATAAAAATGTATCTCAAACAGCCATAAAATCTGATCAGATGAATGTGTAATATGACACATTTGCTTTGAACTATTTTTATTATAATATCAGTTTGATTATTTTGATGGTACCCTTTAGACAGCTGATGATAAGTAACTCTGCAATTACACATCAACTAGTGGTCATTATAGTATTAGTATGTCTGCTACTGTAAATATTTGCTAACTCTTTATTTTTATGGTCAACCAACAGATAAACTGATTATAAGTGTGTTTGCAAATATGTCAACTTACTCTACCATACTAGATTATACCATTCTTGAGCATACTGATACTCTAATGAGAGTTAGTTGGCATGTAGTTGCAAAGTTGCTTATAGTCGTTTGATTAAGGGGACCATCAAAATAAAATGTAACCATATAAAACATTGCAGTTGGAGTATTAAGCTCACATCAATTAATTAACATTAGCTCCACAGGAAACACTCAACATCTAACCACTCACAAGCTGTACTAAGATACTGTGCAGATCTTAAATAAGCAATGTCAAGATATGATACAGTCCATTATACTGTAAATTAAGTAGATTTAATATGGGGTTCATTGTGTGTTATAAATAATCATACTCTTAAACGTATAACCACAAATACGTAAGTATTATGATGTATTATAATTGTTGTTATGATTATTCATGAGTTGATATAACATATTATAAGTTTTTTTTTATAATGCATTATGCATTCATTATAATGCCTTAAGAATACCCTTATAATGTATTATAAATACGGGCTTCATAGAAAGTGTTACCGATTTTTTTTATGGTTTTAGTTTTATTTATTACTAACTTGTCCAGAATTTATTTATTAAGTAAATAAATAAATAAATAAATAAAACAAAAGACTGACGATAATAATAATAATAATATGCAGAAATGCATTGTGTTCAAGCAATAGTCAATAATGAGCAATTGGTCTGCAGCTCAAATGTACCCTAAAAATAAATAGTTCTAGTTAAATAATGATTCATTTTGAACTGGACCACTGACACATTTTTTTGCACAAGTCTGTTTTTTTTCTCTCCAATAATTAAACAAATGAAATAAACGCATGTGTGCAGCCATCATAGAATGATTATGTTCACCCTTACACTTTCATACACTCAGCATTAATTATGTCCAGGTGTAATTTATTCACATAGTGCATGGGAATTTGGGGTGATTAGACATGGGAATTAATAGAAAATGGATAATAAAAAGCTGTCATGCTACTGTAAAATTGTATTAACATAAGCTAAGGAAAATATGTATTGTAAGGATTACAAATGGAAATACCATATTAGTTATAATCTGAGCATTTATCATTGTGGACTTTTTTAAAGGTGACAGAATAGATTTTCGCTCAAATAAATGTTTGCATATAAATGAAATTATTTGCTCTTGTCAAATGCACTGTCATGAGCTTATGTCAGGGTCATAGACAATTCCAGCGGTCTCCCATGACATGTAGGATGATGCTATACATGTAGGATGATTAATATTTCATAGTGAGTGGGGGGGGGGGGGGGGGGGGTTCATCCAGGTCAGGTTGCCCTGATAGGACAGCTCATCTCAATTCCCATCTCACACTGAATCGATTCTTAGAATGTCAGAATCAATTCTGAGTTTAATTCTTAACTGCAGATGAGCAAAGGCACTTTATTGTGTGCTAGAGACAGCTGTATTCTGCTAATTGTCAATTTCACACCCCCACAAAAAAATCTCGAACAAGTGTCTAAACATACATAATGTAGCGTCTGGACCAATCAGACACACCATTTTTCATTTGATTTAACAAATCAATTATTCATTAGATGTTGAATTCTGAGAAGATGAAGATGTGAGCAAACGCTCCAGGACACCTTAAGTACGTGCCAGGCTTCGGCCTTGACTTTTCCATTCACCAAGATTCTCTGAAGCAAACTGGTTCTTTTTCATCAACCAACTTCAGCAAAGATCAACTTGAACCTTCAGATTGCATCAAACCTCTCTTTCAGACAGACGAGACGAGCAAGTATTCAAACTTAGTCTTATTAATTGATCCATTAGGTATCATTTGCACCTTTTTACAAAGGTGTGTTTGAACTAAGAATCTGATGTTCCCTTCAGGCTGTAAATCTGCTGAATATGCAAATGGTTCCATAACTTCATTCCTTATTTCTCTCCTCTTTACTGCTTAAGCTTTAACCCTTTCCTATACCAACTGTATGCATGTGTGTGTGTTTATTTAGTATGTTAGACTAGTTTAAGTGTTTATGTAGTTAATAAATCTTACTTGTATCACACTTGACGTTGTTCATTGTTTGCTCATAACTGGAGTCACTTAATCATGCAGATTTATGCTACAGGCTCTGTGTAGAGTTGTACAGTAAGAAAGTTATTTCCTTTAACCAGGAAATTAACGTTCTTAGAATTGACAGACAGTTGACCCTGAGAGGTCAAGTAAATATCTACAGCGGATCTAAATATTTATAATTAATTATAACTAGTTATGATTAATTATTCATATTTCCCCATGAGCTGATTCGCTACAATAAAGTTCATAAAGGTTGAAGGAGAATTATAAGGGCAATTGTGTACTGTATGCTTTTCACGATGTTAGTCACAAAGCCCAGTCTCACCAATATTTCAGTGCTTTCCGTTTCAAATTCCCCATGAAGGCATCATTAATGCATTTTGGAATGTACAGTAATCAATACACAAAACTTGCTTATTGACAGACGACTGCTTTCACATGTTCACAAATGTGGTTTGTGCAAAGCTCGCCACATGCTGCTGTGTAAAAAGTGATTAAAATCGCTTCCATCTGACAATGGTTTTACTATGCGAAAATTAATGTAAACAGTCAGTTAAGTCCTATGGTATTAAGCAGACAGGACAAAACATCTTGTGTCAATAGATTTGTGCATTAGTGTGAATGCAGTCTTTTAGAGCTACCGTTGTCTATGATGTCAACAATAATAAACAAACAGCTGAGGAAAACAGAAAAATCACTCACTGCTCTTGTCTGAAAAATGTTCAGACAATATATATAGTTCACCCAAAAAAGAAAATTGTCATCATTTACTCACCCAAAAGATGTTCCTAACCTGTATATATATATATATATATATATATAGCAAATCAGCGCGCTGTATTCAGGTCAGGTGACAAGGCTACTTTCACTTTGAAAAGACGTGCTAGCTGAGAGGAGTTTAGTCAAAGCTGACTAAAAGTGATCGAGGATGGATAATTTCGACGAACTTGATGAACCTGTGATATCTTCTTCAGAGCGAAAAAAAGAAAATGAAAGCTGAAACATTTTCACCTTGCAAAACCTTGCAAAAGCAGCGCGTTACAATGGTGAGGGAAAGGCGTGTATTGCGTGTAATCACATCCATACAGTTTATGAGCACAACAATAACAACGTTTGTCAGGCATCTACATTGTCATCTGAGGAGATTACAAAGATTAAGCGAGTGTTTTTTAAACTCTAAAACATTAAATGTGGAGTTATCTGCTTTTGCCAAAAAAGACTGTTGGAGTTATCTGCTTTTGCTATAGAAACAAAAATAATTGAATATGTAAAAAAAAACATGCTTTCAATTAACTTTAATTTTGTAAATTACCTGTATTTGTTTAAGTTATTATTACTTAATCAAAACAACCCAACTGCAGTTTGATTGATATTACTTGGAATGCGCAATAAAAAAAACTTGATTTCTGAAAAAAAAAATGTTTTAAAAAAAGATATCGGTTATGGCAAATCAACTCTTCATATACATAGAAGCTTTTGTTTGCATAATATATGTATGTGCACACACATATTGAGTTGAATTACGGAAATAAATGAACTTTTCCACGAGATTCTAATTTATTGAGATGCACCTGTATATACAGATATATATATATATATATATATATATATATATATATATATATATATATATATATAGGTTAGGAACAACTTTTGGGTGAGTAAATGATGACAATTTTCTTTTTTGGGTGAACTATATGCCTTTAATTGTCTGAACATTTTTCAGACAAGAGCAGTGAGTGATTTTTCTGTTTTCCTCAGCTGTTTGTTTATTATTGATGACATCATAGACAACGGTAGCTCTAAAAGACTGCATTCACACTAATGCACAAATCTATTGACACACGATGTTTTGTCCTGTCTGCTTAATACCATAGGACTTAACTGACTGTTTACATTAATTTTCGCATAGTAAAACCATTGTCAGATGGAAGCGATTTTAATCACTTTTTACACAGCAGCATGTGGCGAGCTTTGCACAAACCACATTTGTGAACATGTGAAAGCAGTCGTCTGTCAATAAGCAAGTTTTGTGTATTGATTACTGTACATTCCAAAATGCATTAATGATGCCTTCATGGGGAATTTGAAACGGAAAGCACTGAAATATTGGTGAGACTGGGCTTTGTGACTAACATCGTGAAAAGCATACAGTACACGATTGCCCTTATAATTCTCCTTCAACCTTTATGAACTTTATTGTAGCGAATCAGCTCATGGGGAAATATGAATAATTAATCATAACTAGTTATAATTAATTATAAATATTTAGATCCGCTGTAGATATTTACTTGACCTCTCAGGGTCAACTGTCTGTCAATTCTAAGAACGTTAATTTCCTGGTTAAAGGAAATAACTTTCTTACTGTACAAATCTACACAGAGCCTGTAGCATAAATCTGCATGATTAAGTGACTCCAGTTATGAGCAAACAATGAACAACGTCAAGTGTGATACAAGTAAGATTTATTAACTTTTAAATGCCAACGGCTCGCTTGCTCAACACAACCCAGTGTTACAATGTGCCATAATTCCAGCCAATCAGAGACGAGGCTGCTAAATTCTGATTGGCTGCCTTGACAACCAATCAGAACATTCCTTGCATTACCTTGACAGCAGAAGAGGAAAAATACAGTGTATGCATAATCATTATGCAAGTTGATATTCTGATCATATTTTTTTCCAAGCACATTTTACCAATTCCAAACGACATCAATCTTAATAAGTACTATTAGTCTTGTATTTAATCATTTATACAGTAATTGATATATAAATATTAATGAAGGCTGGAAGTGAAAAATGTCTTATATTAATTCAGATGTGCATAATTATTAAGGAGATTTTCTTTTACAGATACAATGAGTCAAAAAAGAGATTTAACTCAGACTGAAAGTCAAAAATTATTAAATGCCCATGAGAAATATTCAAAACTAATACAATACTAGAAATTGCAAAGTTAATACATAACCATTAGACAGCAAAATGCTCAGTGGGTCAGCAGGGTCAGTCAAAAACATGTGGAGAAGAAAAGATGCATGTTAACTGCAAACGAATTAGGAATTAAGGTGAAGAATTAGATGTGAAATCACCAGAAACCATTTAGTCTCCAGCGCCACCATTTTCCAGAACTGCAACCTACCTGGAGTCTCAAGGTGTCAGGCTCTCAGAGACTTAGGTTAAGTATAGAATTCTAAAAAATGACCCTACTTAATAAAAATCAAATACTGAAGTGTAGTAAAATACTTGATCGTATATTTAATCATATATTTTTTGGGAGTTCGTTTTTAGTCCATCTCGAGTCCTATTTTCTCTATAGCGCCAGATCACAACAGAAGTCATTTAAAGTTACCTTTCCAATAGAACAGGTCTATCTATACCTTGTTCTTTTATTAAACAAACTAAATAGCCATGTGTTATTTATCTTATTTACACGACGGTAGGGCTGTGCGATTAATCGAAATCGCGATTTGAGACATTGCGATTTCCTAATCGCAAAGCCTGCGATATGGACGCGATATTACTTTGTTCCAGAGCATATGCATGACTGCCAGCCTTGAGTTGCAATCTTACTTGCCCTGGGCGAGAGTGAGCGCACCTCCGTTCTCCCCAATCAGCACTGCTGTAATCAACTGCGTAAACACCCAACATTAAAAAAAAAAAAAAAAAAAACAAAAAAATTTTGAAA
>NW_015506086.1:467619-543375 GCF_001515645.1 Sinocyclocheilus grahami | reverse complement strand
GGAGAGAGACAGAGTGGGATTATGGCGTCTACTGGGTCAGATCGATAGTTAGGCAAATTAAAACTAAAGAAAAACGTATGCAAGGTAAGCTTCGAAATGACAGACAAGGAACAAAAAAGGTAATTTCCAAGAGTTGCGTCACAGCGCATATCAAAAGCTCCCCTATCAATTCAGTTTCCAGTACTGGAGAATAAAAGATACATTCTTAGATGTTTTTGTTAGTACGTGAACGCTATCTTGCACATTTTATCTCCCCAACAGATTCATTTGAAATAAGTTTATAATGCATGTTGGCTATTCCCAATTCAGAAGAGCGCACACACAGCCCGTGTCTGTGAATGCTTCTCATACTCGCTCCTCTCTGCCCCACGCGGCGCGAATCCCGCGTCACGGACGAGTCGTTCATGCTTACCGCACTCACGCAGCCTGTCTCGTAATGCTCGTTTATACTCGCACCCGGCTCCGCAAGTCTCCACGAGCGCATCTGGCAGTATGGATGAGGCTTGACGCACGCGCGCAACCTGTGTCGACTCCGTGTTTAAAACGAATGTAAATCCAGTCTAACTGCTTGCTAATTTCACTTGGATGAAATGAAACATGAAACAGGTTATAATGGGAATTTGTTTGGTTTTAATGTAAACTATAATGGTGTCTATTTGATGGATTCTATTGGTGGGATGTAATCTGGCAGATGGGAACCAATAAAACAACAGTAATTCCTATTGGAATAATGCCCAAAACAAAAAGGAATTTTGTAATGGTTTTATGGAAACTATAAGATTTTCTCTGATGGTTTCTATTGTTTTTTTCAGCAGGGTAATGATACCCATACTGTGCTGCACATTATTGACAATATTGAGCTGAAGCTTGACTTTGCAAATTTAAAATCGCAAATCAAATCTCAATCGCAATATCTGTCAAAAAAAAAAATCGCAATTTGATATTTCCCCCCAAATCGCACACACGACGGCATGTCATTTCGGTCTCTACGTTTTGGTCGCGTTCTCTGCATCGCGCACAGCGGAGTTCGAGCGCACTCCCACTCCCACTAGTATTTGTAAATATTAAGCGGCAAAACATCTATTTAAATATGAATTCTGCGTGTCTCTGTGTTAATTAATTGCGCAGACGTGCGGCTTTGTTTACCACTGGTACTGAAGCGCGCATGGCGCTTGCAGTGATTTTAGTGTCTGCTGTATCACTAAATGAGGACATAAATACATGAACAACGTCTCCAGAACTGCTCTGAGAGTCACTTCATGAGCATTTGACCGTTTCATTTGAGTAAAACTATCCTCATATCACATACACACAGAAATGTAAAGCTATTCACGGCAACCCGTCAAAACAAAAGTTCGGTTTAACTTGAAGGCATTGCGGCAGAAATATATTACTATTGTTCAGTAGAATGTAAGTAATAGGCTGCTACTACTATACTACTAAAATTATTAAAACCTTATTTTTAAGTAATAATCATACAATATTTATTCAATGTTTTAATTGTAATATTAAATTACCTTTATTTTCCAAAAAATAAAATTTGTTTAATTTTCATTACTTAAAAGATAGATTAAATGAATGTTTTATTCCTTAAAATGTTTAAATACACAACACAGAATTTCTGAGCAAAAAATCATAAGGCTATTGTAAGAATAAATGAAACTTGTTTTTATGCTTTTAAATAATTTGACATGCTAAAACAGAATTTGGTAACAATAAAACATACGGTTGGGCCCTAAACATGTAATTTTTGTTAAACTTTTAATAAATTGAAGTTAAATTGTTTAAGTTTCATGATTGTAATTAATTAGACATGCTTTTTGATTAATCAAATTAAAAGGAGTCCAGAAAAAAAAACTTTAGCAGAATTTAGCATATTGTAACGCTGGGATGTGTTGAGCAAGCGAGCCGTTGGCATTTAGAGAGCACTGAGGGCGGGCATCAAGGGAGCAAGCTAGTGAAACGTTGCACGCACAAAAGAGAAGGTCTGCGAACATCCAAAAACGTATTTTAAATGCAAAATTGATTTTCTTGTGCTCGAAATTCTTTTTTTTCTTTGCAAAACGAACATTTTCTCCACAAAACTCAGATTGCGCTCAAAATATGATCTTTTGCGCGCAGAATTGTGGCAGAGATCTAAGCCTATACAACAGCACATTTTTCCGCTTGGGCGAGCGCTCTGCGGACAGCTTACCTCGTGCATTAAATCTGCCACCTTTCAAATCACTGAGAATGCGCTATAATCCTGACGAGTCATAGCAATAGAGCGGAGACGAGAAAGCTGCGGAGAATCCACTCGCCCTGAAAGGAACCGCAACTGGTAGATTTAAATAAAATTACTACCGTTTGGCAAATCAATCATTGTACGTACTTATTCCTAACTCTTTAAGCTTTAAGTTACATTTCAAATCACAAGGGATCAATTTATAATCATGTTTATATGAATTATCCCGTGAACTTATTCTCTCAAATGGCCTGGGTATGCGGAGCCTTCGCAGCTTATATAGACAGAACGCCACTGATATATATATATATATATAATATATTTATATTACTTTTCTCATAATTCATAAACAATAAACCAAAAGTCAAGCATTTAAATGTAACTGACCTTAACAGTATTGCATGGAATGAAGCTTGGAAGTTGAAGGAAATCTACAAAAACAAACACTATAAAAATTTAATGACAAGTTACTGGCAAAATCTGACTTTTTTTGCATGGCTTGGTCGATTTCCACAGAGTATGTCTAACAATCTTTCTCAACCTTCCCCCTGAGCGATTCCCAAGGGTCTCAGTTCTTCCAACCAGGCAGACAGGCCATCTGATTGGTCAACCAGAACCATTTGACAGCAATCACCTGTTTTCCAGTTGCCCAATTACCCAGAAGTCCACTAGGTCCTTCATTACCCACAAGCCTTAGGACCTTATGATGCAAGTCCTGAATATGACAAAAAATAAAAATTAAAAACCTTGACTAAATAAAAATAAATCCACTTTCAATCTTTTTTTTTTTTTTTCATTTTAAGACTAAATATTGGCACTATGATCCTTCTAGACTCAAGATGTTGTTGTCATTTTTGGCTAAGGAAAGGTACACAGTACAGAGACAGCAAAAGAGAGAGGAAGACAAAGAAACAGATACATCATCATGCCATCATTATCCTGAGTTAAAAGGCCAAAAACATTTGGTGGTTTCCAGTGGCAGAGAGCTGATTAGTGGCAGGTAGCCCATTGTGAGGGAAATCACTTCACAGCTGTAAAGCAAGTGATTTCATAGACTTTCTTCAAAATTACACAGCTAGGGCCTAATCAGCTGATCCTTAATCACAGGCATTGCGCACTCCCAGTCTCTAGTACCCCGCCAGCCGGATACCAATGTTTTGCTGCAACTGTGAGAGCTTCACACAAGTAATCGCCTAAAATCAACTCTTACTGATCTGCTATACATAACTCAGTTGCTCATGGTGTGTATGAGTATGAGAACAAGAAAAAACAGCACAATATAGGGATCTATCATTAAACTTGATCGTGATTGTAACACATGTAAGAGCATGTGTTGATGGAGTCCGACTGTAAAAAATACATAAAAAGGCGAGAGATGAAAGCAATCAGCATAACCAAACAGTCCATATAAAGACATGCACGACATTTCACCAGTCTTGTTCCATTTACTTGTCATTACAGGTAAAGTCCACCTCTTCACCATCACACCATTTGTAACATGCATTAACTTTGTTTTTCTTCCCTAAATGGATCATATAAAAATTCATTTAGCAGAATGTTTTTGCTGCACTTTTTATTATAATGACAGTGAATGGTGACTACAGCTATGGACATTTCACTAAATAGGCCGATCTCCTTTTGGGTTTCACACAAGAAAAAAGTCTTCAAAAGTTCAAATGATGACAGGATTTTCTTTTCTTTTGTTTGTGAACTATCCCTTTAAGATAAGATTAATGTGTTCTTTGTGAAGTTCATGAATGCAGCACAGTTCTAGTGTAGCCAACATGATCAAAGACTTCAAGCAAAGAAAAGTTCAACAAAAAAAAAGGAAAAGTTATGCTGTTTGTTTTTTCTTTTATTATGTTTTGAGGAAGCGCTTCTACTGCAAAACGCATGATGGAGAATATATGATCATACAGAGCTCATTCTCTTCACAGCCTTTAAATGGATTGTTTACAGTTTACTCACCCTCATGATGTTCCAAACCTGTTTAACTTATTTGCTTCTGTGCAACAGAAAAATAAGAAAATGCACCAAAACGGTCCCAGTGGGGTCCAATGTTGGACCCAGCTGACTTTCATTGTATGGACAAAAACACATTTTCCGCAGAATAAATTAAGTCATACAGATTTGGAACAAAATAAATAATGACACTTTTCATTCGAGAGAGACTTTTCACTCAAGTCTCTCTCTCTCTCTCACTCTCTCTTTTTTGAGGATTTTCATCAAAGAAACACAATGTACAAAATTAACGAGTGTTGCCTTCAACCTGCAGTTTAGGCATAATTGCTCTTGGCGCTGTTAATGTTTCATGATTTAATAGCTGTCACACAACATCCCCCTCATTTTGCTGAAAAGCAGGTGCCACGTCGAGAGAAATCGCTCCACGGCTGTATATAGAGTTGAAAAACAGTAAACAGCATGGAATATTTCATTATTCCTTTGCAAAATCCACTGCAGTTGCATCTGGTTACCTGATTTTGTTTTCCTTTTCTGTAAAGTGGTGGCCTATAATAGTTGACAGCTATACAGCGGTCTGACAAATACATATTGTTTTCTTTTCGTAGCTGCCAATGTTCAGTATAACTGAGGTAAAAGCAAAGAGCAAATCTTTTTGCCCTTGTAACATTAGAACACAGGGAGTTTACCCCACATGAGTGATGCTATTAATTGGCGAGTCCAACTTTTGTTCAAAGAACCATTCATGCACTGTAAAAAATTGTGCTGCAGTTAAAACACTCTCCCGCTCACTCACACACACACACACATACAGAGCTTGTAATGAGGCGCAGGTTGCCACAAAGGACAAGCTCTCTGTGAGCAGGTTAATTATGTTATTACTGGTGTGTTGATGAGATTGTTTGATGAAATATGAATGTAATATGAGACGTGGCCAGGGGCTTTATTGAAACCAATCCCAGAAGGAGAGGACGCCCAAATCAATGCCATGCATGCGCACTTATAAACACACACACACACATACCTTAGAGATCAGACATGTAAAGGAATGTGTGTGTTTCTTACTCATGAGCAATGCATTCAGATTGTCAACAACACTGGTGGTGGGGTTAGATGCAGAGAAAGAGATGCATCGATAGAGAGAACGAGTGGTACAAAGACAGGCAGAGAAAGAGATAGTCACCCTCTTAGCGAATGTTATTTCTATGCAAATGACAGACAAGGAATTAAGGCCGAGGAGAATGGAGACAGTGACTACAGCCACGAATGTTGCTGTGGCAACTGAGTTCTCATAATATCAAGCTTTAGTGTAAACCATCAGAAACACACTGTAGAGCGAGAAACATTAAATGCAAAACAGATGACAGGGAAGAGAAAGAAGTTATTAAGGCATAATTGGAAAAGAACCTGACAAAGAGGAGTAGTGTTATTATAAGTGAGATAGGTAGGGGCGATGGTGATTTGTTTGTTTATACGCAATAAAATGTTGTCAACAAGCATGGAACCTAGGTTGCCGGATCAAAACCAGGACATCTATGGGATTTTTGCTATACTGTACGAAACATCCAGTTCAAAATTCCCTAGAGGATTCATTAAAATCTTAGTTTCAAAGGTATGCATGTTTAATATTCTTTTTATGACAAAATGCCAAACAATTTTCTGTGCTGATTATCAGTTGTTATTTTTGGTTCAGACATGTATTGATTACCACATGTCTTTGAACCCATGGTGTTTCGAACTAAAAATAATTTTGATAACATTTTGTTCATCGCCCTTTTATCTAATGAGACTCAGGGCAACTGACTCAAAAAAAATAAATAAAAAAAATGGAAGAAGATTAGAGAATATTTCAATAATAATTCAAAAAATGTGTCAGATTCCAGAATTAAGTCAAATAAAAAATAAAAAAAATGTGAATGTAAATGTAAATATTAAAATCTCTAAATTACATGATTTGTTAATTACATTAATCACAAACCATTTAATGAATGTTTATTAAGATATTTTATAATTTCAACATTATTAATTGTTGTCCATAACTGTTTTTTTCCCCAAACATATACTATATAAAAATATTAATATTTTTTATAAAGGAAATATAAAATAATACAAATCACTGTCATTGTATTTCAATTATATACTTCAATAATAAAACTAAAATAAAAGTCAGATAGATAGATAGAGACGTGACATGTGGCCAAGTATGGTTACCCATACTAGGAATTAGTGCTCTGCATTTAGCCCATCCTAAGTGCACACACACACACACACACACACACACACCGTGAACACACATCCGGAGCAGTGGGCAGCCATTTATGCTGCGGTGCCCGGGGAGCAGTTGGGGTTCGGTGTCTTGCTCAAGGGCACCTCAATCATGGTATTGAAGGTGGAAGAGAGCGCTGTACATTCACTCCCCCCAACTACAATCCCTGCCAGACCTGAGACTCGAACTCGCAACCTTTGGGTTATGAGTCCGACTGTCTAACCATCTCTAACCACAGCTTCCCTACAGATAGATAGATAGATAGATAGATAGATGGATGGATGGATGGATGGATGGATGGATGGATGGATGGATGGATAGATAGATGTTGAAATATAATTTGCATATCAAAATAAATGCATAACTTAACTTTCAAAGGTAGATTCTGATTTCCCCTGGTATTATGAAGAAACACTACACCTAGGGAGATCTAAAAGACATCTGTCTCAGTAAAACATCTGAAATATGTGATTTCCAGATGACAGTTGTGAAGACTAACTGATTAGTGTTTGCTTTCTGTCTTATTGACGTAATAGTTATGTTCCTTGTGTCATAATCTTTATTATCGTTCCTACAGAAAAGACAATATATTTTCCTCTAAGGCCCTGTATTTGAACTGAGAGTAAACTGAATCTTTTGATTTCTCACAGGCATTCAAGATTAGGGATGAGACTCTCTTGGGTACGAAAGATAAAAACAAAAACTTGATAGCTGCCTAAAAACATCTAATCTCATAAGCGATGGGACCACTGACTGAGCAGCAGTGGGAAGTAAAATGTCTTAAAAAGCTTTTTTACATCATAATGTACCCAGAATTGTCCTGACAGGCCCCTCCCACCGCCACGTTGTATCCCCCCCTTGCGGAGTGTTGGAATGGCCGTCTGGGTAGTGTGCAGGCAGGCCCTCCATGTTGCACATTGTGACAGTGCTGCTAAGAATGAAAAGCGGATTAATTTTTTAATATGGCCAATTTTCACTTCAATAATGTGCCTTACTGCCTCAATGCTAACTTGGTAGATTATCCCGAACAGAACTGAAACAGCTTCCAGGTGCATGAGACGGTGCAGTTTACACAGCAGACACATATTCTAATGCTCTGTCTTCTGGTATTAGTATTCTGGTGAAACTATTTTGACTTTAAACTAGCTTGTCATTTCAGTTTAACTTGCATATATTGAACACTAATACAATGACAGGCTTTCCCAATTGCTAACACACTAAAACGGATTCTTGAAACAGACACATGTATACAGTTTTTAATATTTAATGTTTTCTGCAGAACTTGACAAAAACAGCATCCTCAAGAGGGGAGGACTTCCAGCACCTAGCATGGAAGACTAAATTCTGAAAATTAAGTGTTATTTTGCTCTAATTTGAGCAAAATTAGAAAAGACAGATACTTGTTATATAACGTTTCATATTCTGTTATTGTGAGATTTAGAAGATTTTATGTTATACAGACTTTTGTGGGCTACCGTTATGGTGAAGAATTGAACATTGCTTTATTCCAAAAAACTAAACAAAAACAAAACAAACAACAGTCTCATCTGTATTTGTGCTTTTCGCCAACATATCACATACAATTTGACATTAAGTAACATTTAGCATGCTAATATGCTATGTTTTTCTCTTGTTCTGAAACAGATTAATTTATTAGTTTTCTCTCGCCATGCTACTGCCATGGTGACATCTCTTTCCTGCTTTAATGAGAACAGAGTTGCAAATGCAGTGGCACGATCAGAGAAAAGTGTAATTTTATTGACAGTAGACTGTAGACGGTAGAGTATCTGTCATTTTCATCCTTCAAAACACACTATAATTGAGCAGGGAAACACAATGAAGCAAACTATCTTCACATGTCAGGCAGCTTGGGTTTGACAATTCAACTGTGCCAGATTTGGAGTGGAATAGGTTGACATTAAATATTATTATTATTATTATAATGAGACCTATGATTTTGACCAGTAGTTCAGGGGACAGTCAAGACCTTGACATTACTTTAGTTCTTCTAATATGTGTTGGTAATTTTAAAATATCCATTGTGTTTTTTCAAATTTGCCATCAAATTCACATATTATATTCAATATCTTCTCACCCACGAGGCCACCTAATATTTAACACTCTTAAAAATAAAGGTTCCAAAAGGGGAGTTTCGCAGTGATGCCATAGAAGAACCATTTTGGGTTCCTAAAATAACCTTTCAGTGAACAGCTTTTAAATGAACCATTTTGTTCTTAGTGTGAAAGTGTGATTTTAATAATCTAAAGAAACTTTATTTTTTTATGTCTATGTAAAAAGTAAAAATACTGTAAATAATACTCTAAAAAGGAACTCAAATATGAACACTACTGCTCACTGTTCATTAGTATTCCTAAAATGTACTTGGTAAACTCTTTGAAATGCTGTCGTGACTCAGGGCTAAGCCTTCATACTCCAAATTGTAAATACACCCCTGGATTTAGCATGCCTACAGTAATTTTATTGCATGTAGTAATTAAGTTGAGGGAAACAAAATAGCAAATATTCTTCTACGGATCCAGAGCATTACAATACAGAGCAATTTTCAATGTCTTAGCAATCAAAACAACAACACCAAAAGTTAGCAACATTTGCTGTAAAGATTAATGCAAAGGGCTGTTAGTTCTCTACAAAGTAAAGCTATATAAGGACACTGTGAGACACGTGAACCTATATTCTCTTGATATCCAAATAATCTCTGCTTTGCTTTTATCATTTGCGCTAGTGGAGAACCTCATCTAAAGCACAGGCCTGTAGGGTATGGTCCAGGTACTGTGTTCCTAAGAAATGTAAGCTGATTTATGAAGCCCAAAAAAAGGATGATGAATCTGGATGAAAAATAGCTATGGTGTTGATAAATGTGTGATAGAATCTCTTTTTAGCTGCAAAGGGCATATGGTTTCAGGACAGTAACCTTCTAAAAAGGGTCAGGCGATCAAAGCCGACAAAAAGTGCTGCTTTGGTTGGCTCTTAGTATTACTTTTACATCACATTACATTGCTTTAATTTCCTCTAAATCAGCTTAAATATTTGGACTGATACATAATTAAAAATTAACATTTACATTATAAAGCTTTTTGTAACTATAAGTAAAACTGATTAAAAGAATACCATATTCTGAATATTAGTGAATATAATTCCCCCTTAAGATACACAAATATATTCAGAATTTAATGTTTTAAAGTTACATGTTATATTACATTTTATTTTTAGTTTATACAGGGCAGTACTACACCAAAAACAAGCAATTGTATGATCCCTCTTATATATAAGAAGGGGTTTAAGAGGGGGGCATCAATATCCATTAGATTAACTATAATATGAACATGCTTTTGGTATTCAGCAAGGAAACCTTTTACAACTCAAAATAAATACATTTTTCATTTAATCATGTTCTTCTCATAGGCACAAAAAGCTTAATAATGTATAGACAGGCTTAAAGAACTTTACAGGCAGGTTGGTTTTCCTGTGGCACCCTGATATGCCTTTGATAGTGCATAATGGGAGCCTTGCAAGTGAGACCTTGAGAAGGAACAAAAAGACTTGAGTGTGTTAGTGGGAAGATGGCAGACAGTCATGTTGGTTTGCAATGAATTCAGCTGGACTGCTGTCACAGATGTTTCAGTACCCTTAAGTGTGAGCGGTATACAGTACATTCACCATATTCTAAAATAAACTGGCTAACATCGGTAACCACCATGCAGATTACAAAACAAATACTATTCAAATATTCAAGCCAGAAAACCTCAGCTCACTTTATTTTTCATGAACTTGAAACAATTGCAGAGGATGCTGTTCAGTCAATCAAGCATTACCAAGTAAGGCTTAAATAGTTTATCAAATCCATTCCCAGAATGCCTAGTGTGTATTTGCATCCTCATTAAAACGGTGTGCCTGCATAAACAAACAATAAAAGAACTAAGGACTATTACAAGACATGTAAACTAATAACCTGCATTCAGGCAAACAATTCAACGTCATTTCATTTATGTCTCTAAATCAGGCACACCCCGACCTAATATAATTGCACACAAGTCGTTTTGAAAATGTAAACATTAACCAGACCGTCAGAATTAAATAAAATTGATGGTTGTGTCCGATCACTACTTGCATCCTCGCCCATGCGGAGGGGTTATGTAAACGAGACACATTGTCTCTGAGCGAATGAGCCTCAATGCTTGAATATTAATTGGCCTTGCCTGACTGAGCTGATTGAGACAGCCTGAACCTCCTCACTCTCGTTAATTATACCACTCTCCATTCAGCTGGCAGGCCTGATTCTGTGGCTCTCCTGGGCAAGAAAAAGGATATTTGTTTAGTTTGAGAGAGAAGGACTACGTTCAAACAAATATAAAGTGGTGTGAGTAGGCCTTAGTCTCTAAAAGACAAGTAAATATATAAATAAAGAAGAAAAGATAGACATTTCCTCTACACGGCTGTAACACAAATGAAGAAGCAAGATGAATAAGGTAGCTTGGATTCTGAGAGGGAGTTGCGTTTCTCTCTGATGAGGTGAAGCTTTTGGTATTGTGGTGTAATTGAGAAACTTAACTCAAAGCAGTGGCTGGTTCAAAGGTTTGAATTTCTAAGGCTTAGTCAAAGTTTTCTAACAACTCTTAATGCAATGGACAAAGATGGCTCAAACAGTAACTGCCTCCAGGAGAAGTTAAATTCTCGCTTAATGACTGCAATACCACCGGTTTTCCTTTTTGCAAGTCAGCGTGAACTTTGCAGCGGATTTGATCATTTGATGATCAAGGCCTCTAAATGGTGCATGGGGACGCACGAAGTGAAAACACTGATGGTCTAGGTGGGTTTTGCACTTGGGGCAGTGCATCAATAATCAATGAGTGTTGGATCAGAGAGATGCCATCTTCTCGCCAAAGGACCCTGTCATTAGCTGTCTGCTACGTGCCTGTAGGAACCCTGGCCCTCCTTTCATCTGTGGTGTCCTCTCTCCCGATGTTTCAATCTGCCCCGCCATTTAGAGATCTATATAAGCTTCCCTTTCATGTTCTCTGTCTGCTCACCCGGTGCCTTTTACGTGTCACCCGTAGTCAAGTTCAGGCTTTTTCGCCAAAGCCATTATTGCTGCTTGGAAAGGGTGAATGTGTCAAAAGACCAAAGACTCCACCAAAAAGCATAAGCTTAAATTAATATTTCACCCAAAAATTCAGATTTTCTGAGAATTTACTCGCCCTCAGTCCATCGAAGATGTAGACAAATTTGTTTCTTTATAAGAAAAGATTTGGAAAAATGCACCATCACTTGCTCACCAATGGATACTCTGCAGTGAATGGTTGCGGTCAGAATGAAAGGCCAAACAGCCGATAAAAACAATGGCAACGGTTTGATAAAAGAAAAAAAAATTCTTAATGATGGATTTGTTTATTACAAACACATAGCTTATGGATTACTTGTGAATTATTGTGATGTTTTCATCAGCTGTTCCGACAGCATCAATTCACTGCAGAGGATCCATTGTTAACAAAGTGATGTAAAGCTACATTTCTCCAAATCTGTTCCAGTGAATAAACAAACTCATCTACATCTTGGATGGCCTGACGGTGAGCAAACTATCAGCAAATTTGAACTTTTGGGTGAATTATTCCTTTAACCAGTGTGCATAGGATATGGTGCAGCATATGGACAAGAAATAATCGATCGATCTACGGCCCACTTTGGTCACCACTGTTGAAACTCCTGCGTTTATCCATATTTAATTAATTTCATTTCTTGAATTGGTGGTCGGACACTAAAAGAATAATTCAACAGTTTAGGTTCATCCCATCACCATCATCATCATGATCACAATTAACCATTACCACTTAAGAGAATGAACATCTTTTTCCCGGAGCATCTCACCACAGCGCAGCCACTCCAGAGTGCTCAGAAACAACACTCGTGGGACAAAAAGTTGGTGCAGTCTGCCATATGCCAGGTTTTAAAAGCTCTCTCTCCCCTGCACTTTACGCTGAGGACAGCTTTAAAAAGGCCTTGCAAGCTCGTCAAGGAACACATGTATTCAGACAAACATACGCACGACTTCCACTTCCTTGAAACATTTAGCAGCATTCACTGCATCTGCAGGCCCCAGTCCTCATAAAGCCATGGCATAAGTCCAGATTTAAATGAAAAAGGTTGAAATATCTGCAGAGTAAGTTTTGGAAGGGAGATTTTTGAAGCACCTAAGTAGCATCCTTTGTCAATAACAATAGAAACCGTATTTATTAGAATCTGAAATGAAAGACTCTAGATGTGTGTGCATGTATGAATATTAAAGGAATGTCCAAGGGTCAATAAACAAGTTAGGGTCAAATCAACAACGTTTATCATTTTACTAGAGAAAACTAATTTTGACAGGTCCCTAAATTTGTGGAAAAAATTAGAAATTTAAAGCACTTGAAATGGAAGAAAGCTATACACATTAAAATACATGTATAGATTAAAAAGCATTTTAGCCATATAACTTAAATATAATTAAGATGAATAATGTGATATAATCACTTACTAACTACATCTGTTTAAAAAACATTATTTTTCATGACAACATAATGCTGGTAAACCTTGTAAACATGGTAACTTCCACATGATATCTGCGCATGTGGAAGCTGAGCATGTGTTTTTATAGAGCTTTGTCTTGAATCAGCAGAAGAACATGTTTCTATCCTGTTGTCTACGTGCTTTCAGAATGTTCAATGGCAAAAACAAATTAGAAATAGTTTAAAAGCTTTTAACTGACACTAGGTACATGACAACATGCCTCCATTGATCTGCTGGATCAGGAACAGAAATTACATCAGTGACAAATAACTACATGTTCATCTGCCAAAAACATGGCATCGCACAAAGGACAATCTACTGTATTCAATTGTACAGCTCTGTATTTGATAGAAGAGTCCATGTAGGTGCTTTAACCAAAACATTAGCTTTCTATTTCAGCGTTTAAACCCTGAATGCTTCCATTATTTACTTTCATTATTCAGTAAAAATCCAGAACATTCCATTAATGTGGGTTTACTGTGAAATGCAATGTATTTTACTGTATATTTAGATAGACAAAGACTATGAACTTTCTACAGTTACAAAAAAGTCATAGAAGTCTTAAGAGTATCTTTAAAAGTTATGGGACAGAGATGCTTTTTGCTTGAAATGAGTCACTGGTCTACGCCCCACTTGTGCAACCAGATTTCATTTTCAGTCTGAGATATGCAATGGAAGCAGAAGAAACAGCCTGAATGAGTAATAAGAGAAGAAGAATAAGGAGAGAGAATATGGTAAAATAGGTATTCTGATCTTTCTGAAGTTCCTGTTCCCTCTCTTGCTCTCATTCCTCTCTTTTCTCCATCTCCCACTTGAGTGTAGGGCAGTCCTCAGAGTATTAAACAAACATTACCAGAGAATGGACTTCAGAAGTTGAGAGGTTGATAGCAGTGGTGATAGAGGAGATGGGGAGAGAGCAGAATGACAAGTGGGCAGGAGTCAGACCAGGCAAAAGAACGTAATTCTAAGCCAATTTTGGAGAGGGGAGGTTATAAATATCCTTCTCACTCGTCTCTCATAGCTGTTCTCTGATTGGTGAAAAAATGGAATCAGATATTTGGAAAAGCAATTTTTCTCAGACAATTACCCATGGATTGGATAAGTCCTGTTGAATGGAATGACACATGATTGCCCATTTCTCAAACACACAGTAGTGGAAGAACATAACTTGTGTCCAATCTCTACAAGAATCAGTACCCACTGTCCTTTTATTCTTTATATTCAGTATAAATATCAACAGTACTTACACTTAACAGTACACTTTGGACAAGGTATTCTGATCTTTCTGAAGTTCCTGTTCCCTCTCTTGCTCTCATTCCTCTCTTTTCTCCATCTCCCACTTGAGTGTAGGGCAGTCCTCAGAGTATTAAACAAACATTACCAGAGAATGGACTTCAGAAGTTGAGAGGTTGATAGCAGTGGTGATAGAGGAGATGGGGAGAGAGCAGAATGACAAGTGGGCAGGAGTCAGACCAGGCAAAAGAACGTAATTCTAAGCCAATTTTGGAGAGGGGAGGTTATAAATATCCTTCTCACTCGTCTCTCATAGCTGTTCTCTGATTGGTGAAAAAATGGAATCAGATATTTGGAAAAGCAATTTTTCTCAGACAATTACCCATGGATTGGATAAGTCCTGTTGAATGGAATGACACATGATTGCCCATTTCTCAAACACACAGTAGTGGAAGAACATAACTTGTGTCCAATCTCTACAAGAATCAGTACCCACTGTCCTTTTATTCTTTATATTCAGTATAAATATCAACAGTACTTACACTTAACAGTACACTTTGGACAAAAAAAAAAACATTGATATCTTATGAGACTGAGGAATATGTTTGTTTTTTCTTCGTCACGACAGCTCAGTTATTGCATGTGCTTGCTAGGAATATGTCTGTTTTTTCTTCGTCATGGCAGCTCAGTTATTGCATTTGCTTGCTAAATTCCACCACTAGTGCACTAAATTTAATTTATTGAGATATTGATTACATGGACCAGATGTGCTTGTGGAGAAATTTAGATTTAACTTTTAAACTACAAAAATACTTCAGTAAGTATATTTACGCCTGTCTGCAGACTAAAAAAAGTCATATTCTGGGGTTGCGTATATGGTCAGCATTGATGGATTAGTAAATGTTGTGCAATGAAAACAGATTTTGATTCAGTATGCTGTAATTTCTGGGCCATGACTGATGACTGAAAAAAACTTCTCTTCTGACTGCACACTTCTACTTTTGTTCCTCTGCAGGCTTACTTCTTGTAAAACTAGTAAATAATTTGAATGCCAGTGTACATTATGAGAAGGGTTGTTTGCACAATGCATGCTAGAATAGACATCTTTCTTCTCTCACCTCCAAAGGAGTGTCTGTTCTCAGCTGGTAGGAAAGCCTAATCATCAAAAGTGACTTAAAAACTAAACTGAATAGGACAATAAAAAGAAGCATGCTCAACCTAAATTTCAGATTTCACAGTAAAAACATGGAGGGGGTTCTCTAATTAAATTAACTCTTAAAACATCACAGAAAGTCTTTTGACATAAACTAAGGAATTAAAAGTACAGAAAGCACTATCAGAAGTAGTACTAAAAGTACTGAAACCTTAATATTTCACTCGGAGAAACATTTTAGGCTCACTAAGTGAATAGTAAGAGGGCTGTTAGGATATGACAGAGTTCACATTTTGTATCTATTAAGTGTGTGCTAATCATCGGCAGGGTTCTTAAATGTTCTGGCAGAGAAATATCTTAGCCTGCTTGTTTACTGATGTGAGATGATGTGCCCTTTTGACTAACACTGTCAGCACCCACCCAGTCCAACTGCAGTCAGGCAGGTGACATTTTAGCAACCCTATTTGACTCTCAGATGCTTACCTATGGCAAATAATGAAAGGAGAACAGCTCCTGAAAAATGCACTTCCTGGAATGACCCGGCAGAAAGATCTGAACCTGAAGTGCTTCCAAGTGGAAGACACATTCTGGACTGTCAGGTAAGAGGAATTCAGATGAGAATTTGCTTCTTTGAAGGCTCAAGCCGCACTCATCACCGACTGGTAAAGCTAATAATGCTGTATCAGAGAGAGAGGCTCTTCAAGAGTCCATCAAGTTTGGAATGCTATCTACAATCTGATGTGAAGACAAACAGATCTAACAAAAAAATGTATAAAAATAAAGTGCAAAACATGACTCATGAGTCTAAGCAGGCGGTTACAAAACTTGTATGAAGCTGAATGTTGCTACATATGCTCTCCACTAAAGTAAATTATCAGAGTGTCTCATCTGTCTATCTTTCCATTCTTACTTGGTCCAACTCCCTTATCATTCCTGAACTGCATATTTCACCCTCATTTCTGCACCTCTGCAAGTTACAGATAAAATCATGGCATGTTTTTATACTTTCGTTGAGAGGTTTTCTCAAAATTGGTTTGGGTTGTCTTTTATTTTGCCTCCAAAGCCGTCGCTGAAGTTCTTGCTTTACAGCATGCCTAACCTTACCCCCATCTACAAGATTGATATTGATGACTTTCTTATTTGCATTTATTGATCTTTAGTGTTAATGAGGTTCAAGTATCTAAAGAAGAAAGGTGATGAGGCTTGTTTAAATTATGTTTTGATTTCACTTGTTGGATACAGTGAGGTCAATAATACTTCTACCTACTTCTACCTATTCTACCAAAAAATCTACCTATTGAATAGCACATCAAAAGTTGCAATGTGTCACAGAATTTAAGACAATCACCTGAGCTAATCCCTTGGGGAAAATATGTCATAAATTAACAGTGCCATTAGAATGTGCAAAAATATAAAAACACTCTTAAAAATAAAGGTTCCGATAAAGAGGTTTGCAATGGTGCCATAGAAGAACCATTCAGTGCTTAAAACCAACAATTCTTAAAACTTGTTTTTTTGTTGTATGAGGAACATATTATAATCTAAAGAACCTTTTTCCAGAATAAAGAAAAAAACTTTTGTGCATCGAAAAGTTTGTATGGATGTTTATGGTTTTAGATTGAGCCACAGATGCCAATAAAGAACTGTGACGAGTAGGATGGGGCCGAGAGCCGTGGGAACGGAGCGAGGCCGGTGGAGTAAGTGATAATGCACTCCGGAAAGATAAAAGAAGGAATGACGACCAGAGAGGACCAGGCCTGGATTTATGTTGTTTTGGTTTTGTTTGTGCGCGGCAGACGTCCGTGAGGGGCTGTCGTGTTATTTTCAGTTTTGTGTTTATTTTATTATTAAATTAAGTTTAAATGTTCGCCGGTTCCCGCCTCCTTCTTCCCATTCTACGAATTGTGTTACTAGAACCTTAATTTTAAGAGTGTAAATAAAAATATAGGTAAATTTCCTATTAAAACATGATGAAATGTTAGTTACGAGTTATGTTAGAAATCATAGTTTCGCCATTCACCAGCACAAGCTAACTATGCTGTGACCAAACCTTGACCTCCTGGCTGGGCCATCATTCAGAACTCAAGTCATGTGACTTAATGGTCTATTAAATGTTTGATGTTCTTTCTCCTACTCTTCCAAGATCAGACACACCTGCCCAGGAGATCATGCAATGCTGGCAGGTTTCCCTTCAACTGCTGCAATTGTGAAAGCCTTCGACTCCATTTAGTTTTCTGGGTCACCATCGAAGCAAACACACAAAACACCTTTTAATCTGACATGCAATCAATCTCTAATCAGTATGCCACAAAGAAGAGAAGCAACAAAGAATCAGCAGAAGAAGAAATAGAAACATCTTAGAGGCAAGTTGTAATGAAAGCAATTTTCTGGAACAGGTAGTAGAATCCCATAATTGATTTCTGATGAAAATGGAATTGAAAGTTTAGCCAGCAATATTACGTTTCAAACTGATCACTTTTCTAAAGTCTAATTACCCTGGCAGAAAAATTAAGCGTAATAACAGTGAAAACTAGACAATTTTGAGTTGAGCTAAAGACCAGAGCCAGCTTCAGCACAGAGAAGCAGCAACCATTACTTCCAGGGCAGCAGCTAGCAGAAACTGGCAATACAAACATACTCTATACCACAAGCACCTCTCACCAGTTTTATTCCAGGATGTATATTTAAAATGTTTTTTTCTGAAGATGTAGTAGGAACATTTAAGTGACAGAGCCACTCACAGGAGCCTGTTTTGGACCTCTAATGAGCAGCAGCAGCCAGCCGTGGCTTTTGTAGAACAGTGCAAACAGCATGCACTCTCATGCTTTTCCTGCAACTCGTTCTGTTTAAAGAATTTTTAAAAGGGATGTGGTATCAGAATGCCAAGCCTGTTCAAATATTGAAGCCGAGAAAAAAAAAACAGTGAATGCGTCTCACTAAACAAGCATTTATAATCCCTTTTATATCATGTTTACACTATACAGTACTTGGTTTAGCCTCACAGGTCAACTCCACTGGCAGCCCACATCAGTTCACTGACCATTTGGTTCATATTGCACACAACAGGAGCAAGAGCTGCCAGAAATCATCAGATTTCATGTTAAGGTACCAGGATGAAACAGTATACACTTTTGAAGAAAACTAATCGTTGGATTAGCCAAAGTTTGCAAGGTTAATGATACTAAATCTAATCAAAGATGTTTAGAGAACTGACTATGAATGAATTGAGCCACTGACTGTGTCGTTTATTTGCACATGCTGTCTGTTTGCTTTAGCATCTGATTTACTAAAGGGATTATGCAAATGAGGTAACAGTGCAAACACGTCCCAAAATTAGTGCAGTTTGCATGGCACAATTCCTCACATGGTTTGATATGTCCAATTGCAATATTCTTCTGCATCCTTTGGTGATGCACAAATAAGACAAACATACTAAAAATAGATGTTTTTTTTATTAAATATAGGAGACTGGACTTTTCAATGAGAAAAGCTAATTATACTCCAAGTATCCAAGTACTGTTTTGACAGGTATTATCTAGAGCAATGATAAATCACAAATACTAGGTCATTAAAATATTTTTTTTTTAAATAAGTTCTTCCATGCTGTTGGCTGATGATTATTATGTGAGAAGACCTACTGAAAAATGAAGAAATGGAAAATCTATCTTCAGAATGAAACCTCTGAACCCATTATGAAAGCCAATAATTGTCTGGATTCTAAACATTAATTTGTGACTATAAAGACTCTCTGGATACATTAATGTGGTGAGCAAAAGCATCATTATATCCTCTGTGATATCAATATCTCATATATTTGTTCATGCATTATATATCCACTCCATGATTTATGTAATGCAGCTCTGGAAAGAATAAGCACTGTGGCTAAAATCAACAAATTGTGTTTGAGAGCCTGTGGTACCATGAGGTTACACAGAAAACTTGTCAGAAGGTTTTACTGCACTACCAGTGGAAGCAATTAGTGAAAAGCAACCTTCAACACTCAGCCACTTAAAGGGATAGTTCACCCAAAAATGAAAACTTTATGTTTATCTGCTTACCCCCAGGGCATCCAAGATGTAGGTAACTTTGTTTCTTCAGTAGAACACATATGATGATTTTTAACTTTAACCGTTGCAGAATTTTCGGCAGCCGGAATTTCAGTGCATCTCTAATTATTGGCGACATTAGAAATGGATATTATATAATAGCTGCTTTTTTGAACATTTTAGCAATTTAAAAATATTAAAAAATGATTTTTTACACAGCACCCCTGCTCTCGACAGACGCAGCACCCCGGTTGAGAAACACTGTTCTAAATAATGCCGCGAGTGGGGCTTGAGGAAGTGACGTCGCCTGCGTCTGCGCAGTGCGACCTGATGCAGCCCCTGAAGTGAGACACAGGAAACAGAATAATAATAATAACGCGACTAAACAAGACGAAATAATGTTATAACATTTCGTTTCTTCTCGTTTTGGTCAACGAAAATGAAGAGACATTTTAGCATAGTTTTTATTTTGTAAACCACATTTAGTCTCGTTTTTATTCGTCAACAATATTGCATTATACATTTAATTATAGTTTTCCTTTAACTGCATAAGTCAGCTTTTCCATGGCAAGGTTGTTAGTCATTTCTTTAATCCAAAGCATAGAGGAAGAACCTTTATCTCCTTCCATTTTAAAGCAATAGCCTGCTTGGCCTGAAGCAAACTAAAGTCAATTAGTTTGCGTTTATTGGTGTTCACCACAAAATTTACTGGATATATATGAAATAAACAGAATTTGGGATACTATAATTACAATTACGATTACTATAATATAATTATAAAATACATAATTACACAATATAATGCACTTACTCTGTCACAGAATGCTGATGTTAGGATCCTCAGCTTTTTATTCCTGTTTTATGTGTTCTGGTGCTATCTCAGGAAATCACATGTATCAATTGAATGGTTGTTATTTGTGTTATTCATACAATGAAACTTGGCATGAAGGGGTGAAATACTTATGCAGGAACATGACCCACTGGAAGTGCTCCACGTCCATCATTCTTTTATACCTGCTATATTTTTCATGCATTATTTCTTGTAGTTGTTGACTGCAGAAGACAAAGAATAACTGGAATTTTTATCTCAAAATTTTGAAAATTATACTATAAGAGATTTTAAATTCTTTTTAAATTTAAATACAGATTTTAAAGCTGCCAAATTGTGTTTTTCAGGTATCTGCTTTATTTCCCATTGACTGAGCTTGGCCCCACTGTAGTGTTGCACATTATGATCGTTATGCTTTATGGGACCAGGAGAAGCTGCCTAGCATTTCAGCAGGCCAATGCTATAACACTCAAAATGCTTTTAGATGCAAAGATCACAGTTTCTATTTGAAATAAATTGCCTAAATTTCTTCATGTTAATGTTTCTGCCTGAGGACAGGCTGAGAGCATGGAGAAGGTTGCTCAACATGTCTGCATCAAAAATCATGGGAAACTGTCTAATGCCATTTTGTTAGTTATACAGTAGCTTTTATTCTAAACATTGTTAATATATCCCTCGTAATACGTCCCTCAGCAAATATTTTTTAAAGGTTGAAATGAATACATAACAACTGAATGGGAAAACCTCCGCATTAAAGCAGCAAAATGCTTTTTAAAATAATCGTTTTTAGTGAGGGTAAATCTAAAGGCATATGATTTGGAAGGTTACAGAGAAGAACTCTTTGAGTTTGTAGAAACAAGACATAAACAAAAAGTGATGCTATTTGAAATGTATTTGTGTATGAAAGGAGGAGACCGAAGAAAACAAGACAAATGACACAAGCATGGGAATTACCGGGCGAAAACCCGGGGCTTTTTAGTGTTTACTATGAAAACACATTGGGTCTTGATCACTAATAATCGAGTACAAGTGTTCTCACTTCTGAGTGCAGAAAAGTTTACAGAAAGTTTCCACTGGATTCACAGTAGGTGCGCACACACAGTTGTTGCCTTTTATGTGATGTTAGTAAATGTAGATTACTCTAAATAAGGGAGAACATGTACACTGTAGTGTTTTCTCGATACCAAAATTTCAGTATTCGGTACCGATACCAGTGAAAATCCACGGTTCTCGGTACCAATTTCGGTACCAAAGCAAAACACAAAAACATGCTAATTAAAAAATGTGACTATACTTTAATTTAATCCAGACTATGTACATATTTAATTTTAAAGGGCTTTTAAAACCTTCTAGAGTTATTCAGCCAAGAATAACAACTAAGTTAGCTAAAAAAAAAAAAAAAAAACCCAGAACTGCTTTTCTGACTGATATGACACAAACAATGTTTACCATTTGTACATTCTCTAACACGCATATTTTAGATTCACAATTAATTTAAAAGCCTCTGGTGTGTAAAAATAGTAAATATCATCATGTCCTCTTGTTTTTTACGATTATAAAAGTCATAGGAGCATTACATAGTTAATAAAGAAACTTCATTCTAATGCTCATTATATTAGCGCTAGCCACGCTTATGCTAACGATTAACTACTCTAATAACAGCGATGTTTATTTCAATCCGACATTCAAATTAAAATATTGAATAATATTCTGTAACAGAAGCGGTGTTTCCCACAGACTTGCACTCTATTTGTGGCGGCATATATGCGCATATTCATTCTCTGCCAGCAGGAGGCGCTGTTGGAGTGGGAGAGATAGGAGTTAGAGGTCTGCATTCCCGTGGCTCTCCCGACCAGATTTTTTGCACAGCGGGATTAAATTCCCAAATAAAACATGGTAGCGGTCGGTAACTCTGGTGTAATTTGAACGGGAGCTGGCGGTCTAACAATATCCAGTTCCCGACGTCCATTTAGAACATCATATCTGTGCTTTATTCTTATTGACCAGCCGTAATGGTAATAATAATGGTACAGCCTTCACTCGGACTGTTATGCACGTGCTGCACGCATGCTTTCAGCGTCACGCCTTTTATTTGCAGGGTCTGTGTATAGGTCATGTGCATAATGATGCTCAGAGCAGGCTGTACCTGTGGTAAATATACGGCCCTCAGACAGAACAGGCAGGTTGTCGATGAGCAACAGAGCAGAATAAGGATGGAGAAAAGAAATGCGTTCAACTCGGTTTTGTTTATATTTTGCTTAGCCTATAATTTTAAATTACAGATGTCGTATTTATTTATTTTTCTCTGCGACACTTTTCCTACTGTGTTAACAGTGTGGATGCGCTGTCCTTGAAATGCGTTCAACTCGGTTTTGTTTATATTTTGCTTAGCCTATAATTTTAAATTACAGATGTCGTATTTATTTATTTTTCTCTGCGACACTTTTCCTACTGTGTTAACAGAAAAATGTCAAACGAATTTAGTATTTTGACAAGACGAAAAAAAATTGCTAATAAGCTATTTTTCTACAACCTACATTATTTTTTTTTCTCTCTGCGGCACTTTTTTGCTATTGTGTTAAACGAATTGTATCCTGACAAGACAAATAAAAATAAGAAATAGCCAACAATTTTTGTAGCCTACAACATTTTTATTTTCTCTGACACTTTTTACGGTGTTGCATAAAATATTAAACACATTTTTTGTCTAAATATAATTTATATAAATTCAAGTCAAAGTCAATAAATTCAAGACTCTTGACAAGATGAATAAAATGACATACAATTTTGTGCAGACTACACTTTTATTTGTCAGCCTCTCTCTCTTTCTTTCAGTAGCGGAAATTTAAATGTGAGATTCTGTAAACGGTAACGGCTGTAATAAAATAAGCGCTAACAAACGCTGCTCAGGCATTACAGGCAAGATGAAATGAAAATGACATCCATAATTTTCTGAAGACAGTCGGTCTCCTTCAGAAATACAGTGGTATATAAACACTCGCAGCGGGTTTCGACTTTGACATGTGCAGTGCTCATGTTTATTCAACGAAGTCAAAGTCTTTTGGAAAATCTATTTGTGGCGGTGAGCTTTGATATTGTGGCGGGCGCCTCAAATAAATCAATGTATGGGATGAAATGAAACTTACCTCCTTGAACTCTTTCATTTGATACGGGTGTCTGTCTTTAAAGTGTTTTGTTAGTTTAGTGTGTTTCCTCATTTTGATGTCGCCACGGCTCAGTGCTTTTATGAAGAGAGCGCATCTGCGCACCTTTCGGATAGTGCATCAAGAACCGGGTTGACCGGGTACTCGGTACCACCGGTACTTAAAAAATCCTGGTACTGTAACGTTTTCATTTTTTTAGTACCGACTTGGTACCGAAGTACCAGGTCTTTTGACAACACTAGTACACTGTATATCGTACATTTTAATAATAATAATTTAGGTTTAAACCTTTGGGCAAAACTTCACTATTTATTCTAAAGGTAGAAAAAAAACAATAAACAAATTTATTGATGGCTCATTTCTGCATGAAAACATTTTTTTTCAATAAAGTATGAATAAATATAAACAAAATAATATGAATAATATGTCACTTCCTGTTTGTTGCTGCCGTGTGTTTTGAGTTTGTGCTCCGTCAAGTTAATTCTTTATCGTCTATTTTTTATCTTAAAATCTATTTTATACACCATCATTTTTGTCTCTATAACGTGTGAATATATCCCCTATCGTATTCTACAACAAAAACAATCAGAGCGCCTTGATATCACTAGCTTTATTTTGATGTCCTGAGTCCGCTATTAGCATATAGCCGGTAGCATCGCCAGCGTGGTTGCCACTAATCTCGCTTACATTGCTAATACTCTATTCACACATATTACCATTGTTTTACTCACTGTTACTTGCTTTAATGGCGGATGAGTGTCTAACTTTCAGTGCAGGTGAGGACACGTTCGAGCTGCATTTGGTGCAGCTCGAGCTGGAGGCCGTGGAGAAGCAGATCTGCGACGTGGTGGAGAGGCAGGCCCAGCTGGGAGAGTGGAGAGCTGGACTGGAAACATCCCGGGCTGACGCTCACAAGTCCGGGGTAAGTATACAGCGCGCTGCTAACTCTCCCACCACCTCTACTCCGTGTGTTTCTCTGCACAGGCCCAGTGCACCCAGGACACGATCTTCCCAGATGTCCTTCACTCCGGCGCCGGGACACCACGGACCCTGGGTGCACCCGTAGCGGAAGACGCGAGCCAGGCCCCGGGCGACGACCTCTCCCCCTCCGGTCTTTGAGATCTCCACCCAGAACCGCTTCGCTCCCCTCCGCAAGACGGAACGCGATGTTGTGATCATTGGAGACTCCATCATCTGGCACGTCCATGCTACGTTAGCTGAAGGTAAAGTGCACACCCACTGTTTCCCTGGTGCTCGTGTTCTCGATGTTTCTGCGCAGATACCTGCGATCCTGAAGGGCGACGAGAGCCCCGGAGCGGTCGTGCTTCACGCCGGGGTTAACGACACCAAGCCCCCCATGCACCCCAGCAGAGTCGGAGCAGAACTCCTGTCGGACAACATCTCAGGACGCTACGCTCCATATGACTAGTAAGTCAAATCTCAAATAACTGCCATGATGACTTTTGTTCTACCTTCTTAAATGATAGAAGTACTTGTGCTGTCCAATCTATAAAGACTGTGTCTGTTCCCTGAATAGTGAGGTCAAAATATAAATTTAATTCAGGATCTAGAAAAAATATAATCGTGATTAAACCAGAAAAATTTAAAATAAATGAACAAACGCAATCTTTAAAGTTTGGGCTCCTAAAAATTAGATCGCTCGCACCCAAAGCAGTTATTGTAATTGAAATGATCACAGATACTAGTTTTGATGTACTCTGCTTGACTGAAACCTGGCTAAAACCAAATGATTATATTGGTTTAAATGAGTCTACTCCACCAAGCTACTGTTTTAAGTATGAGCCCCGTCAGACTGGTCGTGGTGGTGGTGTTGCAACAATATATAGTGATATTCTCAATGTTACTCAGAAAACAGGATACAGGTTTAACTCATTTGAAATACTTTTGTTTAATGTTACACTGTCAGATATGCAAAATAAATCTATCATATCTCTTGCTCTGGCTACTGTGTATAGACCACCAGGGCCGTATACAGATTTCATAAAATAATTAGCAGATTTCCTCTCAGACCTATTGGTTACTGTTGATAAAGTGCAAATTGTCGGAGATTTTAAAGGGGTCATATGATGCGATTTAGTTTTTTCCTTTCTCTTTGGAGTGTTACAGGCTCTTGGTGTATAAAGAATATCTGTAAATTTGCAAAGACTAAAGTCTCAAATCCAAAGAGATATTCTTTATAAAAGTTAAGAGTCAGCCACGCCTACCTAAAACGGCACGTTCGAACACGCCCACACATATCTACCTCACCATGTGGGAAGATTTGCATAACGCCGGCCAAATGTTCACGCAAAGAAAGAAGGCGTAACTTTTATTCTCGCTGTAGTATTGTTGCTGCTGCCGCCATGTCCTCAAGACGCTGTGTGCTTCGTTGTGAAAGCGAAACTACTTTGTTTTGCTTTACAAAAGAGGATGATATCCGCTTTGTCATGCCTAGAGCTGATCCGTGCTGGTCGCTGAGGAAATACATCAACTTAGTGCTGTGGATCGCTGGATCGGCTTTCACCGTTTTCACCGCTCCTTCGTCTGTTTGATTATGTCTTTAATTGATTTTCCTGTACATTTCTGCCATATGTACATTAACTGACAGTCTCCACTGATAAGCTACCACTAAATATTGTAGAAACTTAATTTGTTGTAAAGTTGCTTTTCAATGATTTGTATCGTGAAAAGCGCTATACAAATAAACTTGAATTGAATATGAATAAATGAATAATAAAATATATTTAAAAAATCAAAATACGTGTACACAGTTAAATAATGAGTTTGAGACCACTGTCAGCTCTGTCTATCTACAAAATTAAGGACTTCCCTCTACACTTTTTCACACACATGAACACACAGATATGCTCACACACACACACACAAAAAATCTACCCTGTACACACTTCAACCTAAATGTTCCCACTCTCAAATGAACTTGCCAGGCTCTCACATTTTCTACATGCTTGAATCCACTTACAGACATCAGTTATCCCCTGAGCTTAAACTCGCTTCACTTTCATCTGTTTAAAAAATTTATGAATTCTTGACAAGTCAGCAGATAACACATCCTCTTACATCACCGTCAAGCTTGTCAAAGACATGTTGAAGATGGGGTCAAAAAATGTGTGCACACATTTGTGTAGGTATTTTGAGTAAGAGTGTAAATGTTTGAGAAAGAGAGAGGCTCTGCATAGTTGTATCTGTGCATGATAATGTGAGCATGCATTATCCTCAGTCTAACTTTTTCCTCTCTTCTTCTTCTCATTCTGAGCAACACCTATGCAATCAGTGATTCTCTGTTTGGGAGATCAATTGATTAAAATGCTGCTGCTCGTCTTAGCTAAACTGGTACACAGTGATTCTTCTTACTAAAAGTCACTTTCAGGTTGACATGAAAAGGAGGAGGCTTCTTACCATTACATCAGTGAAATGACCAGGACAGAAACCTCTCATCTAAATTTAGGGAGCTCATTATAAGGACCTTGATAGAAAAAAAAGTTATTTTAAAAATAACTTACACTTGTAGCAAACAAAAATGAAATGGCTGTTCTATCATATATAAATAAATTTTTAAAATGTAAAGCTGCATAATATTACAAAAAAAATTGTTTGTGATTTTAAAATTACATTGCATAAAGTTTTGCAAAAAATATTGTACTGATTTAAGTTTATTTATTATTATTATTAATATTATTTATTTATTTTTATTCATACATTTTAATGTATTAAATTATAATTTTGTGTGATTTTATACAGGTATGTGGCTTACTCTCCTTGTGAAGGGTGTCAATGATTGTCTTCTGAACAACTGTCAGATCAGCAGTCTTCCCCGTGATTGTGTAGCCTAGTGAACCAAACTGAGAGACCATTTTGAAGGCTCAGGAAACCTTTGCAGGTGTTTTGAGTTGATTAGCTGTTTGGCATGTCATCATATTCTAATTTGTTGAGATAGTGAATTGGTGGGTTTTTGTTAAATGTGAGCCAACATCATCACAATTAAAATAACCAAAGACTTAAACTACTTCAGTCTGTGTGCATTGAATATATTTAATACAGGAGTTTCACAATTTGAGTTGAATTACTGAAATAAATGAACTTTTCCATAACATTCTAATTTATTGAGATGCACCTGTACATCTTTTCTTATTTAACTATTTTTTATACAATAAACCTTGTCCCAGATTCATGCCATTGGTTGAGCCAGTGCTGCTACGAAAAAAAACAATAACGAAGCCACCAGTGTATAAACTCAGGGAAATCAACAAATAATATGTTTAAAGTAACAACTAATTATTCACTGATATGATTTCAAACTACAATCTGAACATACATATATGTGTGAAATAAGAGCACAGCATTTCTGCCCACCACATGGCTCATGGCTCAAGGATCCAGCCATTATCACAGAAGCAGGGTGGTAACATTATAGTTACAAACTGAAATACCAGAGAAACTTGTGAGGGTTTTAATAGAAACCAGGGGAATATAAGAACACAGATATATTTGTGCATCAGTTCTTAACATGTATTTTGACAGCAGCCAACTAACACCGCAACAAGGGAGAACAGTGCAATGATCAATGATTCCGTCTTGGGAAAGCAGTCAATGTGAGGCTTAGTTAGTTCTTAAGAGTGTCAAGAAGATTTTACGCTACTGTATAGCGGATAACTAATTTATTTCGAAATCTCAGCCACAGTAGATCAATATAACATCATGCATCCCTCTGCTCTTGCATGAGTGTCTCTGGGCTTTCATTAATGCACAATAATCACAGCTGAGTATAATGTTCTCTCTCTCTCTCTCTTCCCACTCTCCCTCCAGGCAATGTATCTCATGCACAAGATGTGTCACGCTAAGCAAAATGAATGGCCGCACTCTGAAAACACAAATTGCCAAGTAAACAGATTAGGGTGGAAAACTACTCCTCCATCCCCTTCCCCCCGCCTCCTCCTTCCCGCTCATTTCTTCCACTCATCCAGCAGGATGGGATGTATGAAGAAGGGCCTCTCTCATGCTGGCTGGTCAACTAGTCTGAGCTCTACCAGTTTAACCCTGACATCAATATGCATTTCCCCTCATGTAAGGATCCACCCGCCAGCCCAAAAAGCGGAATCCAGCGGCCTGGTCGAAGGTTTAATGCGTATTCAGTCTTTTACTTGCGCTTCTGAATTTATCAAAACTTAGTATCCATTTTGTCTAGCTCCGTTTTCGATCTGACTCCAATTTCACGTGATCATTAAATTTAGGCAATATTTCTAATCAAAAGCTGATCACAGATATCGATTGTTTATTAATTTAGATATTTGAGTATTCTGTAAATCCCATACTTTCAATTATTCGTTCATCAGGGACCCAATGCCGCTCAGAGATACACAACACAATTCTAAAGGTTTTGAATCTTTCTCACAATATAAATGACTACTTTGAAATTAAAACCAATTTACCAATCGCACAAAGACCTTTAAAATGACACTAAACAACAGGTTCACAAGATACATGATATGTGGGATATGCGTATTCTTAATTGACTTTGGGTGAAACCTTTTGGGGGGAAAGAGGGAGAGGCAGAGAGGCCAGGGGGAGAAGGGGGTCGTAAATGGGCGAGGAGAGAGGCGTTGTTTGCTCTCTTTGAAGATTTCTTCTCCAGATAAGTTTTATTGTTTTATTGCATGGTGTCTGTTTGGTGTGAGTTCCTGAGTATTGGTTTCATGAAGAGTTAATTTCATAAGGAAATAAATTCAATCCTTTCACTCACATGACTAAAATATCTCTGGGCTTGGAATCCATCCCACTGGCTTGAAGTAGGAGCATCTAGGCCGTGCACCACCATCATTTTCACTACACCCAAGCAGACACTAAATTGTGATAAAAGGATTCATATTGCGAGCACATACTTCCACTAAAGCAGAAACAGGGAGAGTGATAAAGAAAGAGAGCATGCTAGTTTTTTTTAAATTTACGTTTGTTCACAGTATTTTATCTTGCCTTACTTGGAGCAAAACAAAAGGAGTTACCGTCCAATGAAATAACATTTGTTCATTCCTCTGAGGCAGAAACTATAGGAAATTACATTTGGAAGTATATTTTTCTCCACAAGAAACATTACGACACTTCTGACCTTATTTTGCTCTCCTTGGCCGCAGTTCTACAAGCACAAATTCTACAACAGAATTATATTAGCTCAAGTTCAAACACTTATTTCATTACCAAGTTGTGCAAAACTGTAATATTATCTGGACCTTTTAAGAGTCAAATGCTTTATACCAGATATTTGGTATAGATTCTGTTCTTTGTTTTTGCCCAACACCATACATTTCAGTGCCTGTAACTCAATGTTTCTCTCAAACTTCTATACTGTATTCTTATATTCCTCTGCTAGAGCTTATTATGTCATGACAATCTTTGTGGATCCAGTAAAATACAATTGAAAAGTGTTACATTAGGGTGATCAGACATTCCCGTTTTCTAGGGATAGTCCCTGTTTTTGGTGTCCTGTCCGCTACTAGACAGCCTACTAGAGCGGTCCCTGGAAATGTCCTCGTATTACAGCACATTCAAAACAATGATTACTTTCACCAGCAGAGGGCGCTGCAAGCTATATTGATTATTAGTCACGCGTTGTTACTGTAGCCATGAAGAACGTCTCAGGTTTTGCATGTAAGCATGGTTCCCTGAGAAAGGGAACGAGATGCTGCGTCCCCTAGAGGGGGCTATGGGTAATGCCTCCGGCATGACCGGTGTCTGAAGCACGAGTCTAAACACGACAACGAACTTGACATTGGCAGGCGGCAGCCTATGACATCACAACTAAAAGGTAGGGTTGGGTACCGAAATCTATGTCCGGTACCTATGTAACCGGTATGTACTAGAACCGAATCAGAACGCAGATTTCTGTTCCTCATTTCGGTGCCACTTAAATGCTTGGGCGATCAATTGAAATATTTGTTCTCCGAAACGGACGTAAGAATCACCGGCACCGCACAAACGCAAGTTGGAAAGCTCTAATAATACAAACCCAACACATCTTTGTAGTAACGCGAGTGTCCATGTTGTTTTCACATTCCGACTTAAAAGCACAACTCGGGAAATGAAAGCATCCGAGGAGTGCGTGAATGCAATAATTACACTTGCTCTGATGACAGCAGGTAGATACCGTTAGCCAGCTAAGCTAAACATTCTTAAATTAAAATGCCTAAAGCTAGGGTCACCATACGTCCTCTTTTCCCCGGACATGTCCTCTTTTTGGACCTACAAAAATCTGCTGAATCCCCGCTGAATATCTGTCCATTGCCGCCTGCTCCCACAACATGTGTTTCGCTCCCGTGATTTTCGTGTCTACTCCTTTAAACATTCTAATATTGTATATAATTTGTGTGTGTGTGTGTATGTTAGACCGGCTTAATGTGTTTATGTAGTATGTTGGACTAGTTTAAGTGTTTATGTAGTTTATAAAACCTTACTTGTATCACACTTGACGTGTTCATTGTTTACTCATAACCGGAGTGAATAATCATGCAGATTTACGTTACAAGCTTATAGAATTGTACAGTAAGAAAGTTATTTCCTTTAACCAGGAAATTTAATGTCTTAGAATTGACAAGACGGTTGACCCTGAGTGGTCAGCTAAATATCTACAGTGGATCTAAAATATGAATAGTTAATTATAACTAGTTATGGTTAATTATTCATATTTCCCCATGAGCTGATTCGCTACAAGATGCACCGATTCCGATTTTCTTTCTAAGAACTATAATTGACAGCATACACAAAAATCTACTTTTCTTCAATGCGAAGTTTTATTTTCATAAAAAAACACAAGCAAAAAGTCAGTAATAAAATAAGAACAAATAAAAAACAACTGCACAAATAAATGCAATAGAACAAAGAGAGCTATGAAACTAAGTTTTTCAGGTTAAGTAAGTTTTTATTCAGGTAAGAAATACTACAGACATTAAAGTAATCAAATGTAAAATAACACATCCAGTGTTTCTGTAGTCTTCATTGTAAAAATTAAATACAGATGAATGCTTACTATTAAAGTTATAATACGTATTCAGTCAAGAGCAGAACATGATTTTCTTTGTCTTTTGTTCTTTGATTAACATGACAGACAGCAGCAGGAATATTGGACTGCGGTCCCTTTAAGAGTTTATCCACGGACCCAATATACTGTTACACAGCATGCATTCTCTTTCTCAACTATTTAACGTTCCAAAACAGATTGTGTTTAACTGGATACTCACCAAGACGGGTATTTTGACATCATTTTGTATATATTTGACCGTTTTAGCACAGTTAGTCACTTATTTTGGTATTTGTGGCTCACAAGCTGTTTGAGACTGAGCGCAGATTGTGCGATCATGTTATACTTTCCGCGTCCGCCAGTCTGCTAGGGTCCGCTATGGTATGCGTGACGTAAAAATAGTCATCGGAGAGTGTGTGCGAAGGCTCTGCGCGGACATCTGCGTGCCTCCCATTTTTTGTGCGCGGTCAGTAGGCTACTGCGCATGCTGTGTGAAGAGCCGTCGAGGAGGGACACCAAGTCCGAGAACCATACTCGGGCCGGCCAGAACGGGGCTACTAGCAACAGACGGACCCCATCCCAGCGTACCCTCTCCAGAACTCCCAGGAGCAGAGCGATCGGGGGAAAAGCGTACAGACGAAGCCTCAGCCACGTCTGCACCATGGCATCAAGCCCCAGTGGAGCTGGATGTGTGAGGGAGAACCAGAGCGGACAGTGTGTCGATTCCTGCGACGCAAATAGATCCACTTCCGTCTGGCCAAATTCCCTCCAAATGAGCTCCACCACCTCGGGGTGGAGCCTCCATCCCCCAGACCTCAGCCCCTGTCTCGACAGGATATCTGCCCCTGATTTAGATACCCAGGGATATAACCTGCTCTTAGAGAGAGGAGCTTCCCCTGAGCCCACAGAAGGATCTGGCGCGCCAGCTTGTAGAGTATCTACTTCTTGTTCCATTACCAGAGCCTGCCCCGGGGCCCACTAGTGTGGGGATGACCCCGTTGAAACGAGGTGGACGAGAACCGAACTGGATTCTGTAACCTTTCTCTACAATCTGCAGGACCCATTTTGAGATATTTGGTAGAAGTTTCCACACTACCAGAAAATCTACTAAGGGAACCAGCCTCTCGAGGCTGGCGTCTGGTATTATTAGAGGAGCCAGTTCGGTGCCCTGAAGCGGATGACCGGCAGGGAACGACCGACCTGACTGCTGTAGCACCCTCACTTGAGGGGGCGAGCTCTCCTGTACCGTACCGTACCGTTGCCGGGCGGCAGCTGGGAATTTCGCTTGTCGGAGCTCACTGAGCCCTGAAGCACCGAGGTGGCAGGGGTATCAATGAACCTCCATGAGGGCACTGAAGGAACAACCGACCTGACTGCTGCAGCACCCTCACTTGAGGGGGCGAGCTCTCCCATGCTGTACTGTTGCCGGGCGGCAGCTGGGATTTTCGCTCGTCGGAGCTCACTGAGCCCTGAAGCACCGAGGGTGGCAGGAGTATCAATAAGCCTCCGTGAGGGCACTGAGGAGGATTGGGCACCGTATACTGAGGTGTTATCCTTTCCTCTCCAGGTGGGCTGCCCTCAGGGACCTGACAATGGTAGGACCATTTCGCCGAGGTCCTCTTAGACAAATAACGGTCCGCAGATCCATTTTCGGTCTAGAAGACCCCAACTGGGAGCATCGCCCCGACCCCCGATCTTTCTGTGGACGGGTGCGGGTAGCATTGCTCTGTTTTTGAGACTGGCGATATGAGGAGCTTGATGGCTTGGGCTGCTGCCACTCACCAGCCCCACCCCTGAGCAGGTCAGCCAGGTATGCTTGTAACACCGCCATGGTGTGCAAACATGCGCCAGCCTGACCTACCGCCATATAAGCTTTCCCAACCAGACTCGATGTAAGCCCCCTGGTGGGAAGCTTCGGGGCCTTCAGGGACGATGCCGAGGATGGGGAGAGAAAGCTCGCAAGCATCTGCTCCACCACTGGCATCGCCCCATATACCTTATCATTCAGCCCCACGATGTTCTTTTGAATAATTCGAGACTGTGGGGCTGTAATACGGGATGAGTACGGTTTCTCCCACAATCTTGACATCTCAGCATGGAGATCGGGGGAAAACGGAAGGCCCCCGTCGTGAAGGCTGTGATCTGGATTCAGAACATGCTCGTCTAATTATTTTTAGGACGAGCGTCCTGTTTCTAGGCTCGCCAAACGATATTTTATTTTTGCACGAATGCACGAAACACACCCCATAATCACAAATCACACCTCATATGCGAGGATCATGGGCAGGGAGAAACACAGCGTTTGTAATGCCGTTCGCTCGCCATAGACTTTCTCATTGTTTTATATATATGAGTGCTTGTGCGGACAGACAACAGCAAATAGACAGACACATACACAGAGCGCTACTGAAGAGCAGAAGCTGGTTTGCGCCCAGACGGATGCGCTTTTATGCGTTCTGGTGTTTACGTCACCCTGCTTGTGACGTCTCGCTGCTCCATTGGACGGATTTGACACGTGCTTCAGAACGCGGTCACGCAAGGGCGTTCCCAAAGTGATCTCGACGCAGCTCGAGTTCCTGAAGGGGAACCACTTATATAGATTAGTGGTGATGTGCGCGCGTTTGGTATGAGTGTGAAACCTGCGGGCAGGGCCGTTTCTAGCCAATTTGACGCCCTAGGCGAAATCTCTATTGCCCCCCCCCCAATTATATATATATATATATAGATAGATAGTTGCATGCAACAATCAGGCAGCAATTGACAGCACTCTGATCTGGTGTCATACAGGCATCGTCAGATTGACAGTACTCTAGCCCAATAATGTTGGGGTATCCAGTGGGGGCGGCAGTCATATTTCAGGGTGACCGTGCCACTCTTTATCACAACCCTGCTAAAAGTGCCAGTATGTGCGCTCATTGGCGCCTCTTCAGCTGGTGGCGCCCAAGGCGAATGCCTAGCTCGCCTATGCCTAGAAACAGCCCTGCCTGCTGGAATGACTATAATGCGCAATACAAGCACAAGCTCTTTGAGACTGAGCGCGGATTGTGCGATCCACTAATATAGATCAGTGGTGGTGTGCGCACGTTTGGTATAAGCGTGAAACCTGCGGGAATGACTATAATGCGCAATACAAGCACTATTTAACCGGAGCGAATGAGACGTGTGTGAGAGAGAAGGGGTCGTTGGAGAGATGAGAGTTGTGAATGCGCGGCTGATGTTATTGCCTGTGCCGCTGGTAACACAACGGATCGGCTCGAAATCGGAAAGAAGTGAGACCGATCATGAGGAAAATCAGCCGATTCCAATCCCTGACCAATTGATCGGTGCATCTCTACTTACAAGATACTCAAGCATGGTCTTGTCAGTCATCTCTCTTTATTCTCGATCTAAGATCAGTCAAATCTGACTCCTGCAGCTCTTGTTGAATGCAGGGTTGCCAAGCCCGCATTTTTTCCACAGAATTGGGCTACTTTTAAACTGCTGCCATGGGTTGATTTTCCCAAGTGGGTTAAAGGTTTGAAATATTGCATAAATTACATTTGACTGAAACGCTTGTATTGAAACCTTTTGCATTCTACCTATAATAAAAGTTTCATGGTCTTCTACATTAACTGTTCCCTCCTGGTGGAATGACCTGCCCAACTCAATTCAAGCAGCTGAGTCCTTAATATTTTCAAGAAACAGCTGAAAACATATCTCTTTCATCTTCATTTGACCCTCTAACTCTAGCACTCTCTATTATAATGATAATTCAAATTTTATCTTCTTGTTTTTTTTTTATTAAAAAACTTGACCCTCTAACATTTGCACTCTCTATTCTATTTCTATTCTAACAACTTGTTTTATTTATAAAGAAAGAACAGCCTCTAACACTAGCATTATCTATTCTTTCTACTTATTTTATTTTTATTTATTATAAATAATGACCTTCTAACACTTGCATTATATATTATTTTTCTGTTCTATTGACTTGTTTTATTTTTATTTAAAAAATTACCCTCTAACACTAGAATTCCCTATTCTTTTTCTATTCTTTCTACTTGTTTTCTTTTAATTTATTATAAAAACAAAATAAGCAAACAAACAAAAAAAACCTTGCTACTTATACTGTTAGTCGAAGCCCCACCCACGAACGCCTTCCCCTACTGTACTTTTTTTGAAAAACTAAAATATGGTCACCCTACTAAAGCTAAACTTCCCTTGTAATGACTTGCAATGAGAAGCGTTTTTAAACCTGTTGTCTAACAAGATATATAACGTTTTAACTCCACAACTGCTTCCTTTTGTGATCTGATGTGGCTTCTTGTCACAGAATGAGGCAGAAAATATGTTCTATACTATAAAATGCATATGGTAAAAAGACTATGTCGATTAGCAATGGATTATAAATGAACTTAATTATGAGGAAAATACCAAAGATGGCTTGAATAACAGATAAACTATACATTGTCACTGTTGAGTGTTTATTGTCTTTGTTTTATCATTCAAAACATTTATATCTTCTGTTTACTCAGTTACAGCGATAGCAATGTTTTTGTCCATATTAGCAAAGAGTATAGGGATTTCCTGAGTCCTACTCCTTCTGTGATGCACATGTGGAGTTTCTGCTAGGCGCCCTCTGGCGTCCAGTATGAATGAAACAGACATTAAATGTGTTTATAGCACTCAATAATGGCCAATCCATCCTATTTTGGGTATTTATTTATTTAATTTTTGTTTTTAAGTATTGGTTCAGGCACCGGTACCATTTTAAAGTATCAATTTGGCACCGGTATCGTAAAAAACCCAAACGATACCCAACCCTAAAAGGGCACGTGTAAAATACAGTATGTCATCCACTACTTGTCTGAAGGAGACATGCAGGAATTCCTGAAGCATGGCAAAGGGACGCAGCATCTCGTTCCCCTTCTCAGGGAACCATGCTTACATGCATAAGCTGAAACATTCCCTTTCGAATGGGAACTCTACGCTGTGTCCCCTAGAGGGCGCTATGGGGAATGGTATACCCACGCTGCTATGCTGAAGCGATGAGTGCATTATTGGCTGAACTAAGTCAAAGACTCAAAGGAGTCCTCACCCCTGCACCAGCAACACGACCATAGACTAGAGTTTCTCAAGAACGGAGGCCTCAACAGGAGATAGCAATTCTAACTACGTTCTTATTGAGGCCAGCATCCAAGAAGGCTCACCGACAGCCTAACATTTAGAGCCAACTGGCCCATGAATCTCTGCAAAGTGGTGGCCTAAATACAACATCTCAATGAGAGGCAGCATACCAACACTCCATACTATCTTGCCAATACCTTGCCGAGCTCTAGGAGCGGAGGCATCAGCATGACGACTCTCTAAAATGAGCGGAGGCCTATCTCTGTTGGGCAGAGGCCTCAAAGAAATAACTCTTTGTAGTGAGAGGAGACCTGACGATGCTCGCAGTAAATGGCCAAACTTTAGGAGCAAAGGCCCCAGCATAATGACTTTCTAAAACAAGAGGAGGCCTAACTCCAGCCCACGCTCAGGACATCTTGTAAGGAGGCTCATAGACAGCTTACAACTGTCCTAGCAGAGCTCTGGTGAGCGAAGGCCTCAATGAAGGTAACTCTCTGCAGCGAGAGGAGGCCTAACGATGCTCGCAGTAGACGGCCAAGCTCTAGGAGTGGATTCCTCAGCATGACGACTCTCTAAAACAAGAGGAGGCCTAATTATGCCCCAAGCTCAGGACATCCTGTAAGTAGGCTCACAGAGACCCTACAACTCACATATGCTGTCCTAGCAGAGCTCTGGCGAGCGGAGGCCTCAATAAAATAACTCTGTATAGCGAGAGGATGCCTGATGACGCTTGCAGTAGCCAAGGAGTCTCAAACAGAGCCTAACAACTTAGCAAGCTGCCTAGCCGAGCTCTATGAGCAGAGGTCTCAGCTTAACGACTCTCTAAATTGAGAACACCTAACTACGCCCCACACTCAGGGCATCTTGCAGAGAGGCTCACAGCAGTTTTACCAAAGGCAGTAACTAAGGAGACTCACAGAGAGACTACTGCTTAGTAAACTGTCTGAAATAGATGACACATTCACAACCAGCCTCTAATGCCGAACCATCATAAGGCAGATGATGGAAAGAAATATGCTTCCAATAACATCATAGGTTCAGCTTCGGAGATGTCTCTCCATAGCCACCATGGCCGCCATGGATTGAACTATCGCTGCTAAAAACGCCCCAGTATCTCAGAACTCCCACTTGAGATTCCGGACTCCCTCATTGGACAAGCCCATCTTGAGAGGTGTGAATCTTTGCAGGTTTTAAAGGCCGCACTTCATGTGACCCGCACAGTCGGTGGTTTGTTGATTTCCATAAATTTAATTCCTTATGTCTCTTCTCTGTACTGAGTTAAGGTTTAACCCTTTCCTATACCAACGGTATGCGTGTGTGTGTGTATGTGTATGTGTAGATTAGTTTAAGTGTTTATGTAGTTAATAAAACCTTACTTGTATCACACTTGACGTTGTTCATGGTTTTCCCATAACTGGAGTCACTTAATCATGCAGATTTATGCTACAAGCTTTTGTAGAATTGTACAGTAAGGAAGTTATTTCCCTTAACCAGGAAATTAACGTTCTTAGAATTGACAAGACAGTTGACCCTGAGAGGTCAGCTAAATATCTACAGCGGATCTAAATATTCATAATTAATTATAACTAGTTATGATTAATTATTCATATTTCCTCATGAGCTGATTCGTTACAGGCAGTTTGTTTTGTGGCAAGGAGAGCTAAATCTGTGGAATGGCACAGCTCCTCCACTACCACCGGGGGGGAGTCCCTGGTCCAGGTCCTTCAGCAGGTAAGCCTGGTAGGCCTGCAATGTGGCCATTGTGTGCAAAGCTGCCTCTGCCTGACCTGCTGCCACATATGCTCTGCCATAAAGCCATGATGTAACACGCAGCGGCTTAGTCGGCATCTTCAATGCGGATGCCTCACCACCAGAGAGATAGCTAGCCAGCGTCTCTTCAATCAGAGAATTGAAGAACAAACGGTCTCCTAAAAACAAAAAAAAAGAGCATGACGCATTTTACAGGAGTCCTTTTATACTCTCGGCTGCACTAGTTGTGACGTCATAGGCTGCTGCCTGCCTGTGAAGTTCATTGTCATGTTTGGACTCATGCTTCAGACAATGGTAATGCCTGAGGCATTCCACATAGCGCCCTCTAGGGGACGCAGCGTAGAGTTCCCATTCAAAAGGGAACTTGGACGAGAGCAGAGCAGTATTATCATCAATTATCAAAAGAGATACAGTTGTTGGTTTCAATGTAGTCACACACTAACATGTTAAAACAAAGTAAAACTCTGTGCACATTATAGCAAGGCATGATAGGTTTGCGGGATTGCTTTGCACATAGTATTAAACATTCCTGAAACTTCCATCATCACAACTCTATGAATAATATAAAAAAATAATAAACTAAACAATTACACTTGCAGTAAGCACATATTTTGTGGTCAAAATAAGCCTAAAATTCAAAATAATAAGCCTGATTAGGGATAGCAAATATCCATTTCCAAAAGCATAAAAATAACTTGAAAAAAATCATTTGAAAAATTTTAATTACTTTATACTCACAGTTTTGGAAAATGTTAAATAGTCAGAAAATGTAAAAAAAAAAAAAAAAAAAAAAAAAAAAAATTTAGTTTTATTTATCATGTTTTTGTTTGCCATTCATCATCAATTTATTTATCATATGTATACTGTTTTATGTTTAATGTGTTTTTGTAAAGTCATAATTTTGTTATAATCCTATTTTGATTTGTTTACTATTTGCAATAGTTACTATTTACTTCTCAGTGTCCAGGTCCGAAAGCGTAAAGCAGGCACGAACTTATGTTCGTTTACATAAGCGCAGGGCAGTGAGCGCATGCAACACCATAAACAATTACGTCAACTTTCGGAGACTGCGCATGCAGTTTGTGGCGCTGTTGCGTAAACAGGTGTTCCGTCGTTGCGCATTCTCCAAAACATAACAAAAAAACTGACTGAAACAACAAAAGTAGTACTGAAGAAGTACTTTGCCAAACTTCACTTTTGCTACCCAAGTATATCGGTTTTCGTTCAGTGATTGTTGTATGAGTCAAAACATAAAATCACTTAACACATGACTTTTAAAAAAAAATGTTTATAAACTCAAATTACATCAATACACCATGACAAATACACACACACACACACAAAAAAAATATATAAAAAATAGAATAAAATATATATAAATATAAATATAAATATATATATATATATATACCTTTTTGCCCATGCAGGCGCATTAAAAAAAACAGGAATTATTCAACTGCTTTGAGAAGAATAATATTGGACACAAACCTCATTGCTTCTTAAGCATACTGTCAACACAGAATCTGAATGTGTGAAAGGGAACCAGATTTGAGGTTCTTCTCAATTTGAGAACTAGTCTCCCACCCTCCAAGCTGAAAGCATCATGTAGCAGTCCCATCACAAATAAGGATTACAAAAATCATCTGTAATATGGCCAAAAGTGTCAACCAAGCAGGTTTTGGGGGGGGGGGGGTTTGCAGTGAATGAGGTAGTTGCATCAAAGTCGCATGTAATGCCTGATTGGTTATCAAAGCAGTGTGAGGATTATGAGTCAACAATGAAATTTAGATACACACAAAGAATTCAGACACATAAACAAGCCCAGCCCCTTGGCTCCCATCTTCTCCCTTTGGCTTCAACCACGTCAGCTTATCATGTCGTTGTTTGAAGGCCTCGACCCTAGCCACCCGCCCACTCCTGACTCCAGTTAGGGGGCTTAAGGTTGAGGCAATACTTTAATGAATCCGATGTGGGAATTTTCAATATACGGTTCACACTCAACTAGTTATCCTGAATAATGAGAGCTGGAGAAGCCCACAGCTGGCCACAGTACAGCAAGACTCGGCTGCCAAACATTTATGATAATGGCCATTCACTAGCACAATGCGGGATTAGCAGCGCAATGAACTTGGAAAGTGTCCACCACAGTTCTCACTCCCTCTCTCTTCCTCACCCAGTCCCCATGCAAAAAGGTATGTATAAAATTTCATTTATAAAAACAAAACATTATAAGAAAATTGTCGTGAGCAATTTTGCTTCTCAAATAGATCCATCATGCTTAAAGAACATTTTAACTAGAAAAAAAAAGAAATTCTAATTAAGACTATTTTGGTCATGTTTGAAATAAATGCAGGTTTGGATGTTTATATTTGCATATCATTTTTAAATGACTTCATAGAGTCCTCTGTTGACAAGTTGTCATTGTGTGCACATCTGATCATACATCTGATGTGGATTTGTGTGCACGTTGTGCATCTGTGTGTGTTTTCGTGAGTCTTCTTTGAGGGTCGCTGCCATATTCTCTCTGTATTTTCTCATTTCAGAGGGTGATTGGTATTTGGATGGATTTGTCTATCAGACTCAGAGAGTGATGGCTAGAGCTTTTAACAAGTTAATTTTCTAGTCCAGTTTCCCTGTGATTGCTGGGAGACAGCACAATCCTGGGAGAATTAAGTCTTGCTATCTCCAGTGCTGCATTGTATTGGAGCCCTGCAAACCGCTCTGCTCCAAAGAAAGAGATTTAGATGTTGTGTCATTGACTGATAAAACACTCCATCCATACAGATTCAGACAGAGAGAGAGAGAGAGAGAGAGAGAGAGACATCAACATCCATTGGAAAATAAATACCTAATGCACATTCTTACAATATGCATGTTAACTCTTGATGATTTTATGATTGATAGTTTATACTTTTAAGTAGAAGTAAAATGCCTTTTAGTATAATTTAAAAAAATGTCATTGACTGATAAAACACTCCATCCATACAGATTCAGACAGAGAGAGAGAGAGAGAGAGAGAGAGAGAGAGAGAGAGAGAGACATCAACATCCATTGGAAAATAAATACCTAATGCACATTCTTACAATATGCATGTTAACTCTTGATGATTTTATGATTGATAGTTTATACTTTTAAGTAGAAGTAAAATGCCTTTTAGTATAATTTAAAAAAAATATGCATATACATGTCATTTTGCTGTGAAATCTTTAATGATTTTTATAAAGTAAATTTAAAAATAACTTGTATATTTAGTAATATTTAAAGATGAACATACTGGAGTGAAGCAACTCACTGTAGGTTTACTTGATTGTTTTTATTTTTTTTAATTATTTATGATTTCTTGCCCCACAATTAAAACTACAGAGCTCTGAACATAAAACTAACCATTATTTGATGCATAAGGCTTTTATGGCCCATATAGTATTATATATAGTGAGAATATGGAGCTCACACTCGAAAAAAAAAATATATATATATATATATATATATATATATATATTTTGGTCCTCGAGTGTGAGCTCCATATTCTCACTATATATAATACTATATGGGCCATAAAAGCCTTATGCATCAAATATTATACAAAACAAAAGTGTTTTAAATGATTAGAAACATACCTAAAGTTTCAATAAGCAGTTCAAAACTATTTTGTGTGTCAGGCTTTCCAGGTTAAAAATACTGCATTTTAAAATAATTCACATTTCATAATAGGAGACAATGCATGCTCCAAAAGACCTCATGTAGCAGAACTTTTAATAAATAATAATACATTTTCTTCAAGTATTCTTCATTTTTCTTTCCACCCTTCCCATTTACTGTATACCCGATTCCTTGTGAATTTAATGGCCAGCCACCATTTGAGTAATTTCATACAGCCAAGTCATCCATAACCAAGACAGAAACGAATGAAGACTTTAACACCTGCTGCTCCTGGTGTCCAACGTGGAGTTTGATATATAAGGGGGATGTCTGAAGAAATCCTCCTCAGGCGGGTTCCCCACCTTTCTGTCAAGAGACAGGGGTCATTAAGTGCTTTAATTTTTTTAATAGCAGAATTAATCCATTCTAATAGGTCACTCAGTTCAGAGGCAAATATAAGTAAGGCAAGGGAACAGAGCAATACATCTGCCTGCTAAACATACTAATGTGTCTGTTATTATTATTATTCTGGAAATAATTACCTCAGCCCTGAGAGGCATACCCGGAAAAATGAGGCGATCAGGAATGTCGGGATGAGAGAGGGCCTCTAAGGTGAATTAAGCAGGGACGTGCCCCGCAGGATTGCTGCTTGACACCGGCTGAGAGAAGATGAGATGGCGTCCTCGGGCCTCTTCATACTGACGGAGCTCTTGGGAGACAGAAAGAGACGAAGGCTGGGAGAGAGAAGAGGCTGCCACATGTATCCAAATGTCAAATTTAGTCCTGGAAAAGAAAAGAAAAATATGCATAGATATATTTTAGGAAATTTTCTCCTGGAATGGAAACAAACACAATGTTAAATGATCTGAGGGGGGAAAAACAGGAGACACTGGTGAGGTGTGTATCTGTATATTTTGTGTACAAATATGTGTACTGACAAGTTTATAGATAAACAGGCAAACTGAATATAATGGGCTTTTCACACGTGAAATTGTTAACCCAGGGATTTAAACCATGGATAAATGTAATCCCGGGTTATCCTATTGCATTTTTCCCATTGCTCATCCTTTATCATGTGTTACTAATTAATCCTGGTTAATCAAGTTTCAAGTTTTCACACTGCACACTTGTAATCCCCAGGTTAGCATTATAATTGACATATTTATGAGGTCAATAAAACAGTTTGGACAGTTTGCAATGGGTATACGTCTTTTTTAATAAAAATGCCTTTAATAACTGTCTGTAAAACTTTTGGCACCTAAATCCGCTCAAGTTGTTTTAAACTTAGATGAATAAATACTGCTTCATCTTTACTTAAATTAATGTGGTTTTATTGCATTTTTAGTTTAATTTCATTAACATTACTGTCACTTTATTTGTGTATATGTAGTGATTATATGTAATATACAGTACGTGACCATTCAAAATATGTTTTTTTAAGAAATATTTAGTTTTGTTATTTAGCAAGGATTAAATTGAGCATTACATTTAGCATTAAATCGGTTAAAAATGACAAAAAATATCTTTACAATGTTACAAAATATTTATTTTTAACTTTCTATTTGTCACGGAAACACCTGCCTCACCAGCCGAATCAGCCTCCTACACCCGCTCACAATCACCTGATTACTGATCACGGACACCTGCACCCACTTACCACACCACTCAAATACTCACTCACCTCATTCACTCATTGACTGGTCTCAAGGTTGCAAGCTATTCTGTCCTGATTCCTCGTCTTCCACTCTGCCTGTTCCCCTCGGAATCCTCAGTTCCCGGCCGAAGGATCAGAGTGCCGACCCAGATAAGGCTGTGTTTTGCTTCCCTTACTGCCTATGTTGAACTCTTTTTGGTTGGAAGCCTCTCTTAAGTTCCTGTGATTAAACTCTCTACTTAACGTTATCCTGCCTGTCTGCCTCTTAGTCCCGGTTGTGACAGAAGACCAGTCCCGCAAAACAAAACGGATTACAACACGGACTATGGATCCTCAGAGCACCTCCTCACCAGAACCCTCACCCAGTCGGACTTTCACCCCCTCTCTGCCCGCCTGTCCCATGGCCCGGCCAGCCAGCTTCTCGGGTGAGGCAGCCCTCTGCAGCGGGTTCCTGCTGCAATGCTCCCTCTATCTGGAGATGCAACCGCACCTGTTTGTGACCGAATGGGCCAAGGTGTCGTTCATCATCTCGCTACTGTCGGGACGAGCCTTGCAGTGGGCCGAAGCCTTGTGGACGGGCCAGAGCCCGTGCATTCACTCACTGGAGGGCTTTATTCAACACTTCCGGGAGGTATTCGGTCAATCGACCACGGAAGTAATGGTGCATGAGGAGCTCTTTCAACTACGGCAAGCCGAACTATCCATCCACGGATATGTGCTGCGCTTCCGCACACTCGTCGCCAGCAGCGGCTGGGACGAGGCCGCGCTGCTCTCGGTGTTCCGCCGAGGCCTCAACCCAGGCTTACGCCGACAGATGGCCATCTATGATGACACCGTGGGCCTCGACAGTTTCCTCCAGAAGGCGGTTCGCATCTCCCAGCACCTAACCGCGTGCCCTATGGAAGCGATACCCGCTGCCGCTGCCTCGCCCGGCCTCTCCACTCCAGCACCAGAGCCCATGATCACGGACAGCTACCACCTGTTGTCCTCAGAGCGATCTCGGAGACTCACCCATGGGCTATGTCTCTACTGTGGGTCCCAGTGGCAGCTCCTCCCGAATATCAGGCATTCCAGGACGTGTTCAGCAAGCTTGCTGCCACTCACCTGCCACCTCACCGGCCATGGGACTGTGCCATTGACCTGCTGCCTGGGGCCCCATTTACCCAAAGGACGTGTCTATCCCCTGTCGATCCCGGAGAGAGCTGCCATGGAGGAGTACGTGCAGGAAGCCTTACATCAGGGGTTCATCTGTCCATCCACCTCACCCGCAGCGTCGAGCTTCTTCTTCGTGGCCAAGAAGGACGGGGTCCTAAGACCCTGCATCGATTACCGGGCCCTAAATGACCAAACTGTTAAGTTCGCCTATCCCCTTCCTCTGGTCCCGGCAGACTTGGAGGAACTCCGCGGAGCCTGTGTGTTCAGCAAGCTAGATCTCAGGAGTGCATACAACCTCATCCGCATTCGCCGGGGTGACGAATGGAAGACCGCCTTTGTCACGCCCACCGGGCACTACGAATACCGGGTCATGCCTTATGGGCTTTCCAACTCCCCTTCCATTTTCCAGAACTTCATGAACGAGATCTTCCGAGACATCCTCAATCGGTTTGTCCTCATCTACATCGACGACATTCTCATTTACTCACCCACGCTCGAAGCCCACCGTCACCATGTCACCCAAGTCCTCAAGCACCTCCGCCAACACCACCTGTTCCTCAAGGCCGAGAAGTGTGAGTTCCATCAGTCCACGGTTCACTTCCTAGGATATATCGTCACCCCGGCCGGAGTACAAATGGACCAGAGGAAGGTGGAAGCCATTCAGAACTGGCCCCAACCCAGTACCATCAAGGAGATGCAGATGTTCTTGGGGTTCGCCAACTTCTACCGCCACTTCATCGCCCACTTCAGCCAGATGGCGGCGTCCCTTACCGCTCTCCTCCGACGGAAGGCCAAACTCCTCACTTGGACCCCAGATGCCCACCAGGCTTTCAGCCAGCTCAAGGCCGCCTTCTGTACGGCCCCGGCCCTGTCACACCCAGACCCCAATCTCCGCTTCCTGGTCGAGGTAGACGCCTCGACCCTGGGAGTGGGCGCCATCTTATCACAGTGGCGAGGTGAACCCCCTGTGCTCCATCCATGTGCGTACTTCTCACGGAAGTTATCCCCGGTGGAGCAAAACTACGACGTGGGAAACCGGGAGCTACTAGCCATCAAGCTCGCCCTGGAGGAGTGGCGGCACTACCTCAAATGGGTGCTTGGCACCCTCCAACCAATCACCGACCATAAAAACTTGCAATACCTCCGAGAGGCCAAACGTCTGAACCCTAGGCAGGCCCGCTGGGCGCTGTTCTTTACCCGCTTCCTCTTCGTGGTCACTTACCGTCCCTAGACGAAGAATGTCCGCGCGGACGCACTTTCCCGCCTACACCAACCGGATCCGACCCTCGAAGAACCCGAGCCCATCCTGCCGCCTGCCATCTTCATGTCTCCCATTCAGTGGGCTCTCACTGACCAGATCCGTGCCGCCACTCTCACCGAACCCGCTCCGCCGGGAGGCCCAGAAGGGAGGAGCTATGTCCCATCCACCCTGCGTGTCACCCTTCTGGACTCAGTTCACACCTCTCCGGGATCGGGGCACCCAGGCAGCCGCCGAACCCTCTCGCTCCTCCAGAGCCACTACTGGTGGCCCCACATGGCCCGGGATGTCGCCCGGTATGTCAGGGGATGCTCGGTCTGTGCCATCACCACCACGCCACGTTGTCTACCCGAGGGGAAACTGGTTCCTCTACCCATCCCTCGCCGTCCCTGGTCCCACCTGGGGGTGGACTTTGCTACGGACTTACCTCCCTCCAACGGATTCGCGACCATCCTAGTGGTCGTTGACCGATTCTCTAAATCCTGCAAACTCATTCCCCTGCGGGGACTACCTACCGCCCTGGGAACCGCCGAAGCTCTCTTCCAGCATGTGTTCAGGAACTTCGGCCTCCCCGAGGACATTGTTTCGGACCGAGGACCGCAATTCACCTCCAGGGTCTGGCGAGGGTTCTTCCGCCTCCTGGGAGCATCCGTCAGTTTGTCCTCGGGATACCACCCACAGACCATTGGCCAGACCGAGCGGAAGATCCAAGAGATCGGACGGTATCTTCGGGCCTACTGTCATGACCACCAAGACAGCTGGAGCCAGTACCTACCCTGGGCCTAGTACGCCCAGAATTCCTTACGCTAGGAAACCACAGGACTCACCCCATTCCAATGTGTGCTCAGTTACCAGCCGCCCCTGTTTCCTTGGACCGAGGATCACTCAGAAATCCCAGCGGTAGATCACTGGTTCCGTGAGAGTGAGAGGGTATGGGACTCAGCACATATCCATCTCCAGCGGGCCGTCCGGAGGCACCGGGCCAACGCAGAAACTCGTCGGTCGGACAATCCCCTCTACGAGCCAGGGGACCAAGTCTGGGTGTCCACCCGGGACATCCGCCTCCGGCAGCCCAGTAAGAAGCTGAGTCTCCGGTACATAGGTCCTTTCCCCATAGCAAGGCGCATCAACAATGTCACGTACCGGTTACACCTGCCTGCCCATTATCGGATCTCCCCCACCTTTCACGTGTCCTTGCTAAAGCCCTTCACTAATCCTCTTCTCCCTCCCTCCACAGAACACGAGGTACCCCCCCCCTCCGCCCGAGGTTGTCCCCGACGAAGTCATCTACCGAGGCAGGGAGATCCTCGAATCCCGGCGGCGAGGCGGCCGGCTTCAATACCTTATAGACTGGGAGGGGTACGGTCCTGAGGAGAGGGCATGGGCAGACAGAGAGCACATACTGGACCCATCTCTCCTCAACGACTTCCACCAGGCTCATCCAGACCGCCCCGCTCCCAGGAGCCGCGGTCGTCCTCGCCGTCAATCTCGGGCGTCGGGAGACGCCCGTGGGGGGGGTGATGTCACGGAAACACCTGCCTCACCAGCCGAATCAGCCTCCTACACCCACTCACAATCACCTGATTACTGATCACGGACACCTGCACCCACTTACCACACCACTCAAATACTCACTCACCTCATTCACTCATCGACTGGTCTCAAGGTTGCAAGCTATTCTGTCCTGGTTTCCTCGTCTTCCAGTCTGCCTGTTCCCCTAGGAATCCTCAGTTCCCGGCCGAAGGATTGGAGTGCCGACCCAGATAAGACTGTGTTTTGCTTCCCTTACTGCCTATGTTGAACTCTTTTTGGTTGGAAGCCTCTCTTAAGTTCCTGTGATTAAACTCTCTACTTAACGTTATCCTGCCTGTGTGCCTCTTAGTCCCGGTTGTGATACTGTTCTACGTTTCATCACAGAAATAAAATACATTTTGAAAAATGTTTCACAAAAATGTTAAGCAACACAACTCGTTTTAACACTGATAATAAATATAAATGTTTCTTGAGCAGCAAATCAGCATATTAGAATGATTTCTGAAGGATCACGTGACACTGAAGACTGGAGTAATGATGCTGAAAATCCAGTTTAGTCATTACAGGAATAAATTACAATTTAAATTATATTAAAAAATGTTTTAAATAAAATAAATTGAAATATTATAACTTCTTTTAAAAAATATTTTATAACTTTATTTTTGTTCAAATAAATGCAGCCCTGGTAAAGCATAAAGACTAACCAACTAAATAAATAAATACATGCATACATATCAGCTTGTAATATCTAATTTTTCTTTCAAACACTGACACTAAACAGCATGCAAATATATAAGTTTATGACTGGTTGACTGTTGCTAAAGAACTTTTAAGCATTGTGCCGCTTCAGACTTCATACCTTTTGTTGGAATTCAATGCTAACCCTCCTCTAGAAGGTTAAAAACAGTGCTAGCCCTAAAATCACAATTGTGAGACTCTGCTCTAAAGTGATATTAAAGAGACGATAACCCAGGATTAAGCACAGTGTGAAACACTCTTGAGAGTGCTTGTTTGAATTAATTATTGAAGAGCAATTCCCTAAATGCAAAGAGAGGAGGACAGGGTGAGTGTGTGTGTTTATCAGTACACTTTAGGTCTCAGGGCTAACGGAGGTCTTGAACTGTCTCTAGGCCTGACATTGCCCTGAGCCCTCTGATGTCAATATCCCCGTCACTTAGAAGCCAGCCATACATACACATGAGGACCTGTCACTACCAGGGCAACCTGTCACCTAGCAACACCTGCAGGTCAGTGACACCTGTCCTCACTGCCTCTCCAATCTCACCCTGTCTACCCCCATTTCACCCCGATGGCATGCTGTCACACCCCCGTGTCATCTTATGACAACCTTATGTCATGCTGTCATGGACTTTGTCAAGCGGTGGCAGGACAATACAGCATGTCCTAATTTGTACGGGAGCAAAGAGGAGAATCAATGGTAGGAAATGAGCTAATATCTTAATGATGTCTCTTATGCTCCTAAAGGAGACGGTACACACTGTGCCGATGGCTGTGAAGAACTAAAACCCGGAAGAGTCAATGTCACAATATAATATTAGCGAGTCTAGCGCTGAATATATTGCACCACAACTTCGTCACTAGTTGTCATCTGTGATCCACACTTTCGATGACATGTGCTACTGAATATACGGATGATTTTGTGACACCAGTGGTTCACAGTGTTTAGGTTTTGCAGTTAAGAAATAAGTGCTACACACTGTCAGGAGTTTGAGTGCTAATGCGGCTCAGGCACAACTTCCAGAGCGTCATCCATTACGGCAAGCTTTCTGAGGGAACCTGCGAGGGTAGGAGGTGCAGGTCATTTGCCTAAGAATGCGGAGAATGATAACCCATTTCACCCCAACGATGCGATCAGTCTTTGTTCAATGAGAAAGTGAAGCACGAGGGGACTTTGGTGCGATCACAGACACACACCGTCCCTCATTCCCCATTGCCTCCATCATGCTGCCTCTGCCAAGTGTTTCGTTTTGAAGTGCATCAAAGAAAGACTGCCCTGCCCCCACTTGCGATAGAGGGGCATCAGAGAGAGGAGTGGGAGTGGAGGAGTGTTTTGTGTAAGATTCAATTTAATTGTGTCTTTTCCCAGGGTTGATGATGATTTCCATTTAAAAAAAGAAAGGGAACGGGCGAGATGTAACTGATGAATTAGCCTTATGAGACTGAGGGTTGTGCCATATTAGACAAGAAAGAGAGAGAGAGAGAGAGAGACGCACACATTACTATCAAAGATAGAAAGCAAAGACTCAAAAATAAAAACTCAGTGACAACAATCTAGCAGCCACAACCAAACATTGATTCTAAATGGCCTCTGCCAAGTGTTTCGTTTTGAAGTGCATCAAAGAAAGACTGCCCTGCCCCCACTTGCGATAGAGAGGCATCAGAGAGAGGAGTGGGAGTGGAGGAGTGTTTTGTGTAAGATTCAATTTAATTGTGTCTTTTCCCAGGGTTGATGATGATTTCCATTTAAAAAAAGAAAGGGAACGGGCGAGATGTAACTGATGAATTAGCCTTATGAGACTGAGGGTTGTGCCATATTAGACAAGAAAGAGAGAGAGAGAGAGAGAGACGCACACATTACTATCAAAGATACAAAGCAAAGACTCAAAAATAAAAACTCAGTGACAACAATCTAGCAGCCACAACCAAACATTGATTCTAAATTAAATTAAAGGGGACATAACACAGACAGTTTCTGTCAATCTCGTGTTAATCTTGAGTACCTATATAGTAGTATTGCATCCTTCAAATCTCCGAAGAGTCTTTTTTTCCAGATTTATAAAAGCAAGTTACAGCTATCCACCTTATTTTTCCCATAAAAACGGGCGTGGCCATTTGTCAATTTAATGTGTCTGGCTTCCGGTGTCATCTGCTTCCAGCTATTTTTAGCTGTACCAAACAGCTCGTTTTGCAGCCTGATATTGCAAACTGGTGTGTCTTATAATATTGTTTGAATCTATTATCTTATTTTTGAACACACTGGTTTGTAGTGCAAACAGTTTCACCGATATTTTTCTCGTTATTTCCCAATGGCGGGTAATGAACCAGAAGTCTCGCACATTTACAGAAAACTTCTTACTTCCGTGTTGAAAAATAAGGTGGATACGATTCTCTCTGAAATCAGCCGAGCTCCTGGAGGCATGCCATGTGTGGAGCTAAAGAGTCAAGAGCATGTTCGCATTGTTTACATGCTTACACACTGATTACCAACAAAGCACAGAAATTTGATGCAGTTTTACTCACCGCCTGAGGTTCCGACTCATGACCCGGATCTTTTATTGCTGGGACTGTTCCATCTTTCAGTAACAAACGATCTGCAAATCCAAAGGCGAACTGGGCCTTGTTTATAAATCATTAGTCACTGAAATGACTCCGTTGCTGCCCCGAAAAAAACTAAATGCATCCACTGTTCCCTTAACGCTGGGTTCTTTGGGAAGCTGAAGAAGGTTATCTTTCCCTCACAACCAAAAACACACTTCTTTGAAGACATTTTCAGTAACCCATCACTGTAGAACACAAGATCCAGGGTGCGTGGTTGGATCCACATCTAGGGGGTGGAGTTTGGTAGGTTTAGGGGTGGAGATGGGTGGGTTTAGGGGTGGAGACTGGTAGGTTTAGGGGTGGAGATGGGTAGGTTATGGGTGGGTTTAGGAATCAGGGGGTGGAGACGGGTAGGTTTAAGTATATGTAAGGTGGGAGGAGTTGGATCTGGATCCAACCACGCCCCCTGGATCTTGTGTTCTGCAGTGAGGACCATCTCAACATTTTTCTCGAGCAAGTCCTGTGCAGCGCTGCCGACGTCTTCCGTATCCGGGTGACAGAACGTTGATGGGCATGTACTTGCTCTGGTTGATGTGTGCGCGCTCTTCCGGGAGAAGCGCCCATACAAGGAATTCTGCCCTTTGTGACATCTTGAAGGGCCATGCTCGAAAAAAACTTTCCGAAACTTATTCAAACCTGGAAGGAGTGTATTTGGCACAGAAATACCATGTCATACATTCAACTCTTTATTTATTTTTTTTTTACTTTGGCCATGTTTGCCATGAGAGTCCAACTCTTTAACAGTGTAAATAACTCAGAATGCATGAAACAGCATTAGACCCCCCCTCTTTAAATGAGTTCATAGCATTAGCCCCCCCCCCCCCACACACACACACACACACGCACACACCCCACACCCCGGGACTGGGACCTAATTTTCATTTATTTATTTGTCTTTATGCTGACTCTGTGCTTGTTTCAATAATATAAATAAACAAATGTGAGACAGGAAATACCATGAATAAAGTAAAGTAAAATAAATGAAATGATAATGATAAATAAAAGGCTCCCTCTTCAAACATAATAATTTTTAACAATATCACACTTTTCTGTTTTATGGCCTTGTAATACTGTACTGTGAGATTCAAAAGTGAATGAATGAATGAAAATATTAAATTAAATATATATGTATATATATATATATACCAGCAGGGTCCCAGCAGCAGTAGTCCTTATTACCCCGTCACCAACCAGTTCACCATGGGTGGCCCGGCTATCTCCATGGCATCTCCTATGGCCATCCCCAGCAACACCATGCACTACGGGAGCTAAGGCCAAGGGACGGCCTCTGCATGTCCAATTACCCCCCACCTCACCCCACCCTACCCCTGCAAACTGACTACAGCCAAATTCAGAATACCAAAACCAGTGCACCAGTCTGACCATCACTTTATTCTCGCTCGCTCTATATATAGATATACATGTATACATATATTTATATATATATATATATGTATATATTCTGTCACTGTCTTTGAGTTTTGACACTTAGGCAATTTTATATACAAGACATTTAATCACAGAAATTTAACATTGAAATTGACCGAAAAACAAAGATGTGAGGCAGGAAAGGACCATGAATAGGTAACCTAAAAGCCAGCAGAGGGCCCACCTCCCATGAGTACAAGTTTTTTCACCACGGATCCTCTAAAAATAAAGAGACTTAGAAAAAAGGAAAATAGAGCATTAAAAGCCAAACCCACCACAATAGCATGATGGAGGCCAGAAAGGCTGATCACAGCTGCTCACAGCACTTAATGCATCATTCACCATTGTAGGCTTCTTTTATTTTATTGTATTTATTTTTTTGTTATACATGCAATATATGTTATACATACATGTTATACAACTGCCAAACATAATGCTCACCCATTATAACCACACACACTATAAAGGCATAATGACTAATTAGGCTGAGCACATATCAGAGATCCATAAATTTACAGAAAATCCATATGGTAAACTGATGTTTCGAGCTTCAATTAGTCATTTAAGAATAGGCACCAGGCATGTGAGGATATAGGAGCGTAATCAGGTGTTTAACCTACACCCGCAGTTACCTGGAGCACAACTATCAATCCGATCAATAAATCTTTGCTTGCTAAACTAAACTAAATGTGACATTCTTACTCTTGGTTCATTGCTTCCATTTGCGTAGGCCATTGCTCAAAAGTTTGGGGTCGGTAAGATTTTTTAATGTTTTTGAAAGAAGCCTCTTATGCTCACAAAAGTTGAATTTATTTGAAAATACAGTAAAAATAGGAATATTGTGAAATATTACTTTTTAAAATAACTGTTTTTCTATTTTAATGTATTTAAAAATTTAATTATTTCTATGATGGCAAAGCTGAATTTTCAGCAGCCATTACATGATACATAAAAGTATTCACTTCTTTCCACAAAACAAACAAACAAACAAACAAACAAACAAACACACACACACACACACACACACACACACACACACACATACATACATACATGTGTCTGGGAGCAGTATGAGCCGCGGGTAGGTGTGTGAGCCCTCTAGAAAATTGCATACCAAATGTTTGTGCACTTTCATGCAAATAAAGAGTATAACGTCCCTGTCCAATCTATCCACCAGAAACCTCCACTGTAATTAAAGTCTTTTAATATAGAAAATTAGAGTGTGTGATCTTTATATAGCAGCTAATTAACAGAGAACCAGTCCTCACTAATGAGACCAAGTAAGCACCCCAAAAAAATCACTAAGTTACACTGAATATATATATATATATATATATATATAGTGTGGGATTTGCATATGCTCAAATCAAGGTGAATTAGGATGAGATTGTGACTGTCACCCCAAAACTTCAGACTAACAAATGTGAATGACAATATCAAACAAACACATAGCAGTTAGAATATGGTAAATGTTAAGATTTAATTGTGCTGGAAGAAGAAACGTGAATATATATGAGAAAACACATATATATATATATATATATATATATATATATATATATATATATATATATAAACTACATTTTTCGAAAATGATCTTCGTTTGTGTTTCTACAGATATAATACATTTTTGAAAATAACACAAATGTGAGAAAATGATGAAATATTGGATGAACTGTCCCTTTAAAAAGGACTGTCAACTCCTGACTGGACGTAGATTCATTCAGTCTAACACATTATTAACCATAACATCAACAGGAAAGAACCTCTTTTGCTGTACAATACAGCAAAGCGGTCACGTCCACCCAATTTGCACAAATCTCTTAAATTATATCCAACGTAAACAATGTGTTTTATGTCTGAAGGTAGAGACAGTCCTCAACAAATAAAGACGTTTTTTAGACCGTCGAATGTGATAGCACATGATTTCCAGCTATTTATTTGGAAATGGTTTCACTGTTAATCTTTCGAAACCCGCAAAGGTAGCTTAGTTTAAGAAATAATAGGTCCAAAGGCGGGAATGCGGTGTCCTTTTTCAGATTTACCGCATTATTGGATCAAACACGTCTATCTTGCCTTCACAGGAACAATAGAGTCCTCTATTCTCTGCTATCAAGGATGGATGGAGTGCGGCACCAGGGAAACGAGATTCCAGAGCGGCTAACCTGAAAGGCGGGTATTTTCTCCCCGATCAGGTTCCTTCTGAAGCATGGACCCTTGTTTGATGCTAACCGGGCGAGATGTAATTAGGCCCGGCTTCACAAAAGGCCCCACACTATGAGAGCAGACTGGATGACTCATTAGGAGATGAGAGATTAGATTAAGCTTAGGTATCCTCAGACCTCTGCTATACACCTGCCCGCTGGAGCACACAGCCAGGCAGGTGATCCTTTCCTCTATCTCCGTGGCCCTCTGGCTACCTGACCCACAAGAGAAGGTCAGACTCTCTTGGGGCGACTAATGGATGTTAAAAGAAGAGGAGGGCAGGCAGAGTTGAATTTCAATGCAGGCAGTCACATCCAGGGTGGATATTTCCAATTGTGGGAAAAAAAAAATTTAATGCCGATTTTGTCATCAAAACTATGATGATGTGACAACGGTTTGCTTGATTTATTTTGTGGAAGACCAGGGTTAAACAATGTGACCTCAATAAAAAGTTATTCTCTGCTATCAAGGATGGATGGAGTGCGGCACCAGGGAAACGAGATTCCAGAGCGGCTAACCTGAAAGGCGGGTATTTTCTCCCCGATCAGGTTCCTTCTGAAGCATGGACCCTTGTTTGATGCTAACCGGGCGAGATGTAATTAGGCCCGGCTTCACAAAAGGCCCCACACTATGAGAGCAGACTGGATGACTCATTAGGAGATGAGAGATTAGATTAAGCTTAGGTATCCTCAGACCTCTGCTATACACCTGCCCGCTGGAGCACACAGCCAGGCAGGTGATCCTTTCCTCTATCTCCGTGGCCCTCTGGCTACCTGACCCACAAGAGAAGGTCAGACTCTCTTGGGGCGACTAATGGATGTTAAAAGAAGAGGAGGGCAGGCAGAGTTGAATTTCAATGCAGGCAGTCACATCCAGGGTGGATATTTCCAATTGTGGGAAAAAAAAAATTTAATGCCTATTTTGTCATCAAAACTATGATGATGTGACAACGGTTTGCTTGATTTATTTTGTGGAAGACCAGGGTTAAACAATGTGACCTATTTTAAAAGTTATTTTAAAAGGTTTTGTTTCAAGAGACTTTGACAGACAGACCGAAACAGGCGAGCAGCAAGTGTCAACGTCTGTCATCGACAGGATTGTTAGAGAGTGAAAACACTTTTTGTCTCTTAGAGAACAAAGCAATTCTTTGTCAGTGACAGAAAAGTGTTCACATCTAGACAATTAGCCACATTGTGTAAAAGTGTCGTGTACGACCACACACATACAACAACTGAATGAGCAGAAAATAGTTGTGTTGAAAGTTTTGAAAAGACCTTGACTGTTTGGATCATTCTTGAAAGATAATCTTTTCGACAACAAACACAGTTTCTGTTATAAGGTATAGTGATATACTTCACAGTGGGGACCAAATGTGAAAGACCACAAATCATTTTTTAAAATAAATTAATTAATTAAAGGCAACACTTCAAAAAAGCTGAAATTCATTTACATTAATTAACAGCTAACATGAAAAAGTATATTACAATAGTATTTATGTATGTTAAAGGGGTGGTTGATTGCGATTTCACTTTTTTAACGTTAGTTAGTGTGTAATGTTGCTGTTTGAGCATAAACAATATCTGCCAAGTTACGAAGCTGAAAGTTCAATGCAAATGGAGATATCTTATAGTCTTTTAAAATTCTGTCAGTTTAATGTCTAAAAACGGCTGGGTGAGAAGTAACAAGTTACTTCCCGTGTTCGTGACGTAACAAACCCAGATGAACCCCGCCCTCGGGAAAAGGCAGCCAACGGGGCGAGGCCAAGCTGCGCTTCTTTTGGCCTGGGACACACTAGACGTGTGATTATATAAATCTTAAACAATTTTAAAACCATGGGAGACCACAGACATGAAGACAGTTCAACCGATTTTTAGCCTTATAATCCTCTGAACGCACACACTCGACCAGGGGTGTCAAACTCAATTCCTTAACGCCACTGAAATGAAGGCGAGAGTAGGCGGCTGCAGTGAGGGGAGGAGTGAAATAAGCGCAGGCAAGACAGACAGTTCTGACCTATCGAAGTGAAACAGATACCAACGAGATCAAAGGAGGATATCACGTTATTCTCACTCAGGTGCTGTGTTGCTAATGAACATGATATAAATTCAGTTCTGTTGCTTTTATATGAACATAAATATGATGAACAAGACACTCAAAGTGCTAGCTATTTAATTCCATATGAAATGTGTATTTATTATCCATTTTTACTTTAATACAAACATGTATTTTAGATTTTTATAGAAATATGACAACAATCACATATCTCACACAGAGATCGCACTGTCATAGTGTTTGGGAATGTTCATGCATAATTTATCTCAACGCAATGCATCTCGCGGTGATCACCGGTGATCACTTCTGTGCAGATTTTGCTCATCACAAACAAGCCTTGTGACACGTGATCTCTCGGACACTCGTGAGATCAAACATGACTAGAGAAGAAAAACAAATAGAGGACAATCAACGTTGTCAGCTGGCTCTCCTGACGCGCATTCTGTTTCACAGTGAAAAACAAAGTATAGAAAATAATATGGGTGATGTTCTCTGCTTTTATGGCATGTTTGTGGCTGCTAAATTTCAGCTATAGAAGCACGCAACATCCGGTAGGTGACGCTCGCTCTCATTGGCTATCGTGGGTATCACGTCAGAGGCAGCTCGATCAAGAGTCGTAATTATCAAACATGTTTGATATTTACGATTTGAGTTCGGGGACGCTCCGTCTCAATCGGGAGCAGTTAAATAATAGTAATAACACCACACAATAGAGGACTTTTGGACAAAAAATCGTTTGCGATGAGCATTCAGCTCAGCTCCAACAATTTACTGTTCCAATTATACACTTATTTTCACATAGCTATGGGAAGCGTTAAACATGGACGCGTGTACTGTATGAAAGCTTTAATCAGGATAAAACCGTATATTAAAAGCTAACATAAGCAGTAGCATTTACAAATAACAGCATATCTAAAAGTATGATAAAACAACAAACAAAAAACATAGGCCTACCATTAAAAGCCGTGCTTGCACAGGTTCTGCGTGATCCTATTCGATGATATACTCTGCTTCTCAATCTCAAACTGATAAGCGATATTAACGACGCTGTTGTTTACAATACAACTGGATCACATGCCGCTGAGGTGAGAGGCGGGACGATTAGATGTCCACTAGAGGTGGTTTAGCCAATCACAACACACTGGGCTAGCTAACCAATCAGAGCCCATTGCCTATTTCTGAGGGCGGGGCTTCATAAAAGCAGGAAATGATCAGTGCGTTTCTCAGAGAAGGGACAGAACGGTGTGGAATAAAGGTCAATTTTTAAAACAAAAAAATTATGTTTTTTTTTTTTTTAAACGAAGCATTAACAAATGTTAGACTGCACCCCATAAACACAACCAAGCCTAGAAAAAAAACACAGTGAACCACCCCTTTAATAGTTAATGTTATTAATGTTCTATTCTACAAGCCAAACCATTCAAAAATTTAGGTCGGTAAGATAAAAAAAAATGTTTATGAAAGAAGTCTCTTGAGCTTAACATGCCTGAATTTATTTGATTAAAAAATACAGTAAAAAAAGTAATATTGCAAAGTATTATTACAATTGAAAACAATGGTTATCTATTTTAATACATTTTAAAATATAACTTTCAGTCTTCAGTGTCACGTGATCCTTCAAAAATCATTTGAATATGCTGATTTAGTGCTGAAGAAGCATTTCTAATTACCATTAATGTGAAAAACAGCGGATTAATATTTCTTGAGAAACCATGATACATTTTTTTCGGATTATTTGAATTAATAGAAAAGGTCAAAAGAACAGCATTTATTTGAAAGACAAATATTGTGTAACATCATAATTATTTTACTGTCACTTTTGATCAGTTTAATGCCTTAAAACTTGATCTCAAACTTTTGAACAGTAGTGTGCAAAAACATTTTCAACATTTCAAGTTGTAGAAATCAACATTAAATGTATTATAAACAAACACAAACGTAACAATATAATGTTAACCTATTTAAAAAAAATAAGATGAAAAAAAAATCATTATACCTAATGCATTGGTTTAATACTAACACATTGTAAAGTGTCACCTAAAACAATTAATTAAAAAATGATGTAACCAAAAACAAATTTGAGCTAAACAAACAAACAAACTGTTTATTTATTTATTTTTATTAAAAATAGGTTTAAAAAAACAAAAAAGGGAAAGAAAGGTTAATAGAAAAGGTCAAATATCCGAAAACTTTATTTCCAGGTTAGTATTGCATTTTGAATCTTAAATTGTAAATGTGGTCTCCCTTTGAACCTATTATCCTTTATTATACATTCACTGATCTTGTGAATGAAACTAAGCACTGCACTGAAATCTAATTTGCACAGTGTTTGCTCAGCCCTAACCCATTGGCACACAAAGCAAGCTTTGACATGTTAAAAGTCCTCTAAAAACCCGAGAACTCTAATCTCACGACACAACAGGCAATTGGTCACCACATAAACAGAGCATGATTTGCTCAGAGGTTGAAGGGAGATCTTTAGTTTTCTTTCACTCTCCCCCGAAACCCCCTTTCTCTTCCTCTCTCCCTCTCTCTCTGTGGCCTGCAGTCGGCACACTGCCCAGGTTTGCCTCATTTAAACTGTCTTCACATTGGCAGATTTGACAAGCAAGCAAAATGGCCAGGTTCCTCTGTCTCACCCACTGCTTAGAGGAGACTAAATGGACCGGCGGCCGTCAAAAGCCAGTCAAACCAAACTGTCAGGCCAGGCACAGAGCCTCATCTTGCCACGTACGCTTGGGGTCCAGTGTATGCGGTACCAAGTAGAAATAATGAAGGGAGAGGACTAATGAACACGCTGAATGAAAAGTACAAGGGGGGTTACGTTCAAATGCCGAAACGTCCTTCAGTTTTAAGGGTCTGCAGAAGACGGAAAATTGGCAGCAGACTTTCACCATGTGCTGTATGGAGAGCTGGAAAGGGAATGATGACAGTGTTGCATTTCTTTCATTGTGGTATTTTTCATATTAGTTTTGCAAGACATTGGTTAGTCTCTTATGCTAACCAAGGCTGCATTTATTTGATCAAAAATACAGTTTAAACAGTAATGTATTTGATAAATATTATTAAAATAACAATTTTCTATTCGTATATTATTTGTAAATGTATTTTAAAATGGAGTTTATTCCTGTGAATTCCTTGAATTTTCAGCAGCCATTACTCCAGTCTTCAGTGTCACGTGATCCTTCAGAAATCATTATAACATGCAGATTTGCTGCTCAAGAAACATTTTGTATGTCAATGTTGAATATACTATATATTTTTGTGGAAACCGTGATACACGACAAAAAAAGTTTGGCATAAGTAAAAAAAAAAAAGATAATACTTTTATTCAGCAGATCTCATTAATCTGATCAAAAGTGACAGTAAAGATATTCATAATGCTTCAAAAGGTTTCTATTTCAAATAGGCCTATATGCATAAAGAATCCTGAAAAATACAGTTTCAGGACTAAATCAGTATATTAGTATGATTTCTGAAGGATCACAGGACACTGGGTAATGGAAGCTAAAAATTCAGCTTTAATGTAAGTGACGTTTTAGCATTTTAATGTTTTATAAGTCTAGCCCACAAGACCATTATGCAGTTGCTGCGTTATTCATTCTAAATATTAGAGAAATATAGTAGCTCAATGTAGGGCTGTAGTACTCGAGTCCGGTCTCGAGACATTTTTAGATGGTCTCGGACTTGTTGGTGTTTATTGTACTCGGACTTGTCTCGGACTTGGTCATTGGACTCGCCAAATGTTCTCGTTGGTCTCGACCGAGTCCAGCAATATGCTTTTTTTACCCTTCAAAACAAAACCACATTTGCATGTCGCGCCTGAAAACGTGTGGAAAACGCTAGGCGCGCCGTTTTCTCCTTCTTTCCAAAGCACTCTGTAGCCTGCATGCTTGCGCTCCCGTGGCGTCTGCCATTGCTAACAACTATGACCTGCACTCTCCATGAAGACGCGGAAGTTTCAGCAAAGCATAAATGGATTTGCAGCACTAAAAATCCCTTGCAGTAGGTCTGCTACTACATTTATTTTAAAAAATGGCTATCCCTGTACAGCTATGATCAGCTGTTTCTCCGTCTCGCATCACATACATTATCAATAGTTAAGTATGTGGTCTTGAAGAGGATCCTTTTTTTTCTTCTCTCATTTGGACTCGGTCTTGACTTGGACTCAAAACTTTTGGACTTGGACTTGACTTGGACTCGAACCTCTTTGGACTCGGTCTCGACTAGTCCTGGTCTTGGACTTGTCTTGGAGTCGACAAAGCTGGACTTGACTACAGCTCTAGCTCAATGCGTAGAAGATTTTGATTAGGTTAAAGCCAAAACAAACCATTCACACAGAACATTTTTTAGACGGACAAATATGACTGCTGCTCTCACGGCTCACACAAGAGATGTAGGCTATAGAAAGCCATGCGAAGTTAAAACAGTTTAAACTTTTAGAAAACAAGTCATGGATTTGTGGAGATTTATTCCTTTTCACTGCATCTCTTATGATTTAAATGCTATCTGCGTGATGGGCGATTCGGCTCTTTGAAATAAGCAATGCATAAATACATGATGCTGTTTTGTTCATAATTGTTTGTGCAATTTACTAAATTATGTTTGATTTATATGAGTTAATTTAGACGTAAAGCATGTTTTTTATAGACAGTTATTTCCTTTGTTATGGCAATTTAATGCGCTGCATTATTTTGCTCATTGCATCCTCCTGTGGCCTCGGGAGACAAGCCAAAAGTTTCCCTCAGACCTATTTAATCTGCATAATTATACAGTGGTTAAATTTAAACTTTTTTTTTCCCTATTGCTCTTTGTTTTAAAAAAGGTTATAAAAAATGACAATAATTATCGATACCGAACAACATTAAGCATTATAACGTTAAAACTTTTTTAGCTATATCGCCCAGCCCTGCCAGAACATATAAGAAAAACAATACTTTGTATAATAGATTTGTATAATAGATAGTAGATGGCTGCATGCTTCCATTTAAAGCAAACAGAAGTAGGCCTTTTACTATGACAACCCGCTTCAGTAAGGCCAGTGACTTTGTTTAAACATGTTAAATAAGATTATGATGACTTGAAATCTAATTAGCCAGTTGAAAGGCACTTTGCTAAATGATCACACAGAGGTCAACTATAGTTAGGTTCTACATGAAGTGCTGTAAGTTTGCTACATTGTGACAAGCACATTTCCTCTTGAGGCTCAATAGTTCTGTCAAAACATTATATTCTATTCTATTATTAATGGCCACTTGTGGCAATGTCATATGAAAAGGTTAGTGCCTTGGCAATATTAATATTTTCTGTCTACAAAAGCAGGGTTTTAAATAGAAATAGAACTATCAAATGAGACAGAATAATGAGGGTATAAAAATAATCACATCACTGCAAAAGAAAGTCATTGTACTGATAGTAACAGAGCATTTTCATTGCTTTGTGCACTAAAATGATCACATACATGATCAGAAGATGAGCTCCAAATCACCGTCACATGATTTAGCTTGATGAACATATCTAGATCAGCCCTTGATGAACAAAAATCATACATTTTCAGATAATCCCAATTGCCTTTGTTCAATTGCCTTTGGCCAAGGCTCCAACCGTCCCTCTGTCTCCCTTCTGTCATCAACAGTCTCTAAATTGAGTAGTGCATTTGCTCTGCAGAACTCTTATGCTTGTAGGCAATAAAACACGTTTAAAGTGACATGTAATTACCCAGGTTCGTATGCATAATTAAGTCACTGCATTATGTGCAAATGCATGAGCATGTCAGGTGATCAATAATGAGAGAGGATAGACATTACATGCCAAGCATTCCTGTCCAGTCTCAGCTTGAATTTACATTGACTTTAAAATGGTTCAGATTTTTGATTTGTTCTTTCAGGTGTAAAAATTTTACCAAAAAACGACTGATATAAAAAAAAAAATTTAAAAAAAAAAATTTATTATAAATTATAATACAATAATAATATAATACAATAATTATAAATACTATTTTGTATTATAATTTTTATGAAGAAGCAGTGATAGCATGAACAACTAAAGCAACATTTTCCTCCATATGCAAAATATTCTGCTGCAGTATATCAAAATTTAAACAACCACTTCAGCCAATGTTACATACAGCCAATGTTACATACATTTTCTTTTTATTTATTCACTTTCAGCATTTCATAACTTCTTAATACATATATGTTTATGTTCACTCAAGCTTAGTAAATTAATGGTGTGTATCTTGGAGCTACAACAGCTAAAAATGATTTATTTAAAGCACATTTAGCAAAACTGAAAACCAAGTTTGTCTCAATTTATGTGGTTTTCATGTGAAACATAAAAAAAAAAATGTAGGACAATTTTAGGGACATGCTGTTTATGGTACAATCTTATGGGTCTTGTATCCCATAGAGACTTTAGCTTTGTTGTAACCTACCCTCCAATCAAAGTGAACAACACATTTTAAATGACATATTTCTTTTCAACCTGTTCACTGTTTGTTTTCATACCACTCCTGACTTGTTGAATGAATGAATGGACTCATGAGAGAGAAAAAATTTAAATCAAGAGAGGAGCACCAGACATGGACAGATGTAAGCAAAGGACAAAATGAGGCTTGCTTAGAGAATGAGCACGAGAGACAGAATGAAAGAGGCGAGGAATTGTGTGTAATAGATGGAGACGTTGGCATAAACACAATGTGCTTGGCTCTTTTAAATGAAAATCCAATTTCGAAAAGGCTCACAGAGTTTATGGGGAAAAAAAGCAAACAAAAAAGAGAGGCCAAAATTGGCCAGTGAGCTTGGAATACTCACACAGATGAGCTATGTTGAAAAAGCATTGCAAATCCTGAGGGACCAGAGAGAGACAATGATCTTCAATTACCAGCTGCTCTGTTCCCAATTTCAGACAAGAGAAAAAGGGGATGGGAGTAAAGAGAACGAGGTTGAGCTGAGGAAGGCATCAGGAAAAAAAAGGCAGGAGATTGTTAAATAGGAAGTGAGACAGATGGAGAGATTGGCTGATGGTGGAAACCCCCCCCCCCCGATGTGCAGGAAAAATTGTTAAAGCGAGATGGATGTGCAAATCAGAGTGGGAGAAAAGGGATGGATGGAATAATTTCTAATTCATTCTATTAGATGTGAGGGCCAAAGTACCATCTCGCTCTCTTTCGCATCCCCATCGGTTTTGAGTTGCTTTGCACCCGACACTCCATTTGCAGATTATATCATCTGTAAACACACTGTTACACTTGTCTGTGTGCTGTGCTCTCCTTTCCCCTCATCTGTCCTCCATTTTAAAGAATGCAAATAAGTAAACAATCTGTACAAGCAAGGGTAAGCAAGGCCTCTACAACAATAAAGATGCATGCCTACATCCTCCACTCACTGGAGGGAGTGTCTGCAATCCCTTTAACTTAATGGAACCTCTAGAAAGAATGTCCTGTACTGGGTAAACTCTCTGAAGGAATGATTGCACAAGTTCAAAATACCTGAGCGACCACCTTTGTGAATGCTGCATGCATTTCTGGCATTGCTACACACATTTGTCATGTTGCAAAATGCTCGAGGGGAATTGCGTAAGAATGAATAGCGCCCAATGAAAGTTTCACGCACTGACTGCGTTGTTTTAGCACCTGAATTTAAAACAGGATTGTGGGTGGTTAGTAAATGAAACAGGTTTTTGTGCTGTAATACTGTGCTAAAAAGTGTATATGCCTCTATACAATAATATATATATATATATATATACATTTTTATTTTTATTTTTTTTCACAAGTTTGCCTGCCCATCCAGTCTTGATGGTTAATGGTAAACAAACTTGGCTTGCTGTCCTCGACAGAGGCTCAAACCCTGAGGCTTGGCTTGAGCTCTGAGTTTAACTCCCCCAATTGCAGTACTACATAGAGGGAGAATAGCAGAGATACAGGAGGAGATGGGGAGGTGGAGGGATGCCGGAAGAATTGTCACTGGGACAGTGCAATGACTGCTGCTTATTAGACTCGTAATGATGATTGACAGGACTAAATAATTAGGCTCCTCCAGAACCTACGTTTGGAACTTGTTGAATTGTAATAATATTTCACAATTGTAATATTTTACTGTATTTTTTTATCAAACATACAAAAACTAAAAAAAAAAATGCATGCAGATATAGTGAGCATAAGATACTTATTTCAAAAACTTCAACTTTTGAATGGTAGTGTAAATTTAATTTAAATATATTTTTGAGGAAATCTCTTTTTTTATTCTTTTTTTTTTTTTGAGAAACCTTCCCACAGTGATATAGTGAAAAAGTAAGGCAAAATTTGTAACCAAATGCAAAATATATTGTTATATCAAAACTATAAATCACATTTAATATTCAAAATAACCACTTTAGCCAATGTTGCATAAATTAAACTTGAGTGCATATGTGACTAGCTAATCAGTTTCATTAAATGTTTAGAGCAGCAGGCAGATGATTATTGAATCTTATTCTTTCTTTATATGGTCTAGAACTTATTTGTCAAGCATCCATGAAGTTTTAGCAATTTACTGTGTTGTATTATTGGAGCAAAGGTGATTCTTACCCAGCATTGCAGCTGTCACAACACTAATTGCAGTTTCCTCACAGTTCACAAGACAAAGATATTTCCTTTCTTTTACATAGCAGCTCTATTTCCTATTTTTCTATTTTTTCTATAACTGTGAGTATTGTTGCCAGAGGATGGTCGGTTTTGCGTCAGAAGTCTAGTGAACAAAGGCATCAAATCTGAAGCCGATTTAAACCCTTCTCTAAGTGCTTTGGGTCATTATTGCCCTAATTAAATCAGGAAAAAAAAAATATATATTTTTAGATTCTGCATTTGATTACATGTCAGATGAAGTGCAGTATTTATTTATTTCTTTGTCTCGCCCACAAGGGAACAAACATTGCTTAAGATTCATCAGCAACTGTCATGTTCCAGGCACTCTCGCCGCGCCGGCTTGAAAGAGGTGCCGGAGGGCTTCCTTAACACAAGAGCCCCAGTAAAGCACTTTAATTACACGCACACTCACCGCTGGTGTATCTTTTCTCTCCTATTCTCATTCCCTCCCTCATTTTCCTCCTCTTTGTCCATAATGGACAGCGGCCTCATGCTTACTAGAGGAAGAATGCTTATTTCCACTGCTTTTCCCTTTCTCTTTCCTGTTAATTCTACTCTTGGCAGAGCTCCCAACATCTTACTCATCTCTCTCGCAGTATGGAACAGGTGGGAACATAAAATCATAGAAATCGATTATTCTTCATTTGGGTAAATGAAACAGGAAACAATCCCCTCTGTTTAGGCTTCAGAACCACTTCCCTTCTCCTACGTGTACATCTGGAGACTAGCAGGCCGCTCTGCTTGTTGGCAGCGCCTTACAGCTGATGCCATTCTCTGGCCAGGCACATCCTCAGAGGAGCCCACCAATCAGAGCTCGGCTCACACCACTCTGACATCAGACAACCCTCGGCAGGAATGACAATGAGATTCTGCTCCCTACGCTGACTAATATGCTGCTTATTCTAATGTTCTTTATTATTAGGGTGTTTTTGAGTTCCATTTCCCAGCAGTACCCCCGTCAACATGTCAGAACCTTTGACATGATCAACCAATCTGGGTTGTAGAAAACTCAAAATTTCACCAATGTCACCTCTCTGACTTCTTCTAAGGGAGCGGATTTAGATATCCACATGGCATGATATAATCAATAAAACCATACATTTGCAAGTAGGTCGTGAATCATCACAGCACTCTGTGTTCCCATCGATGTACAAAATGATACGAGTTACCGGGCTTCATAACTTACCTGAGTCATTTTGAGAGCGTTGTTCGACTGTAATGAAAAATAGAGACTATAAATAATTCATCTTGCAAATAAAATACATTCCACTCGTTGTTCTAACATCAGGTCATACCTTACGCTGTTCAACAATATTGATCCACACCACTTCTAAAATGTCTGTGCAGCGAAGCATTTAAGATGTAAGTTTAAAGTAATACTTGTCTAGATCACTTCCATTATTTCCATGGCTATAGACTGATGAATTGAAACTGTTCAAAAGGCCCATTCTATCTCTCTTTCCTTCTACAACTGGTATCACAGTGATGGCATTTCTATTAGACTGCATCTCCATGGTGATGCCTGAACTGGCACCCTAGACTGGCTATACTTAGGGGTGTGCGATATATATCGTCTGTGATAATATCGTAATTGTTGTTTTAACGATGTGCGATTTGACAAAACTGGTTATCTTGCAAAAACCATTCAAAACATCCCTACAGAGCGCACGCATACATTACGTGAAGTCTAGACTAGTGCGTGTGTGCATTTAGTGTGTTTTCTTTCACTGCATGATTCAGTCTATTAAAATGCATTTAGAATGATCACAAATCCAAGACATGATGGCAGAAAATGTATATATTTATACCACTTCATATAGTTATTTAATTTCACACGAAGAGTGCCGTTTTTCTCCAAAAATGACCATGATTACAAATGTGACATTGAATTCAATAAACAATAAGTTAATTAAGAGGCATTTATGTTTTAGACACCATATTGCTTGTTTTTGCTCTATTTCGCCAAAAAAAATCATTCCGAATACAGCCACAGTGCTGTTTTGTATCTCTGGGCAACATGACGGTGTTTGGTTCTTGAACGAATCAAATGTTTAAATGATTCGGTTCAATCACAATGACTGTGATTTGTTGCTGGCAGTTTTCATTTCACATTTCAGCTTTTTCTTGTTTTTTCATGTTTTAAATAATTTCAAATATCAGTATTCAACGTTTTATGTTTAATATATCAAAACATTATTTATGCATTTGTAATTGCAGGTTAAATGCATTAATGTCTTGTATTAAACAAAATACATGTGTGTAAATACATCTAAATGGCACTTCAGATGCAGCTTCTGTGTTGATTTAATTTGCTTGGTAACAGCCCAAATGTCCTATTATTCTAATTCCCTGATTAAATGTAAGAATTTGACTCAAAAGATAATGGACACTTTTAGAAAAAAATGGCTTTATAAAGGTAGAAATGCCCATAAAATGCAAAAATCAGTTTAAACTTACTGGAAAAGATTAATTTCTATCAGTATGAACTGACCACCACACAGAATATGAAGAATATTAAAAACATCAGGAGTCAACTGTCTTCGGCAGTCCTTAAGGTACCAGCACAATAACACACTCTGCAAAATATTGTCTAATTATCGTTATTGATAAAATCCCAGAAAATATCAAGATATAATTTTTTGTCAATATCGCACACCCCTAGCTATACTATCTCTTTTATTACTGCTAAATGTAATTTTCTTAATCACTATTGGTTTTGGTTTTCCAGTAAAACAAATTATTTAAAAAGATCTTCAAACATTTAATTTTCTCATTTAATAACTACTACTACTGCTATTACTACTACTACTACAGAAACAATAAAGCAATTTTCCACTAGGTTAAAAAACGTTATATAATATTATTAATAATAATAATAATAATAATAATAGTTTACATAAAGACTATGCTGAATAATAATGAAAACCTATAAAAAAATGTTTTTGGAAAATTAGATAAAATGCTTTTTTTTTTTTTGCCTTGTGGTCATGGAATGGCAGATATAGTAATATTTAATGTTGGAGTAAAATATTCCTATTCCTAATCCACTCATAAACTATAATTTGTAAGTCTTTCTATCGATGACTAAAAGAAGATTTGTAAATGGATGCAGAGCCTTTAAAGAAACTGAGAATGTAAATAGATATCATTCTCTCTGCCTTTTTTTTTTTTTTTACCATTTCAGAGTTCCAAGAAGAGAAGGAAATAGAGGCCTTGGGAGACTGCCTCTAATGAAACAAGAAATAAGAGATGATGATATGATTGCAAGCATTTATTATCCATGTCTATGATACACAAATATCTTATTCACACAGCTCCTACTGAAAATAGATCATTTCCAGTTCACAAGAGGTCGAGAACTCACCACCTCTTCATCTGATACCCAGAGATCAGTGCAACACTGAAGAAAAGCTTCACCCATATGTGACTCAGATCTACTGAGCAGTGAACAGCTGAGAGCAAGTTCTTTGCTCTCCATCTGTTTGCTTGGTCTTTGCTTAAAGTAATTGGTATGAATTTTACTTTAAGTTGCAGTAACTAGAACTGCTGTTGAACTATCATGAACCATGTCGTCGCAAAACAAGTTTCAATTGAAATTAGCCAATACAGTAAGCAGTGGGAATATAGTGATGTGAGGTACATATTGAAGTTTGCCATGTTAAAATTGGATTTTGATATGCTAATTCACTTTTCACAAATTATCAATTAAATCTTTGGTTACACTTTACTTGAAGGGGTGTGCATAAGACTGACATGACACCTTCATAATCATGACATGACACATGTCATGAATATGAAGGTTTTTTATGCATATTTATGACAACTGTCATTAAGTGTAATTCACTCAGTTATGTAATTATTAATGCAAAGATGACATTGTTTGAAATGTCTTTGTTATGGGCTATGGTTAGGGGTAGGGTAAACATGCATAAAACCTCCTTCATATTCATGACATGTGTCATGTCATGATTATGAAGGTGTCATGTCAGTCTTATGCACACCCCTTCAAGTAAAGTGTTACCAAATCTTTTTTGTACAAGCTTTCATTTAGAATAATGGCAAATTTACTTTATAATATCACAATCAAATTTATTTGACCAGAAAAAAAAATAATAAATGGCTTAAGAGCTTCCTATACTCTCTTCTTCTCTCTCCACTCCTCTCTCGCAGCTAGCGGACTGTGATACTGTGAAATTCCCACATGAAACGCATCTACCTCTTTGTAAAAACATGAAGGCCCACATAGGAGCGGGACCAACAGGCTTACCAACACCACAAAGATGCCAACAGCTCACCGCTAGTGTAAAGACGGCAGCGTGCAATTGTTATTCCTTCACAGCCTTTTTGGTTAATGCAGTTATGCAGCTGAAACAAGCTAACCCTCCACCACACACACACACACATAGACCCATCTGAGAATTAAGCAGGCTTTGAGAGAGATGAGTCCCCGTTGATAGAGACAGCCCTCGTGATAACTGTGTGCTTCGACATCCAGCTTAATGAAACTCCTGAGATTTCCATCAATCTTCTTTCCTCCACTTTCTACTCCCCCTCTCTCTCTCTTTCCCTCTTTCCCTTTCCTATGCTAACTCTACCCGCCCATCTCCCTGACTACATCTCTCTCGCCACAAATCCCTCTCTTTTCAAATAAGTCCCTGTCTTCCACTCCCACCTCTCTCGCTTACTTTCCTGCTTTTATTCTCTCTTCTCTCTCTTTCCTTCTGTATAATGTCTTTGGCTCATGGTATGTTGGCAGTCTTGTGCTCCAGCGTTGATCAGCTTCATTCTATTCTGGTGAAATGGTAGCGTACTGTACCCTTGAGCCTAGCCACAGTATTTGGATGCTTGCAAAATGAAAGAAGTCAGCTCACATGGCGTGAAATGAAAGAAAAGAATAAGCTGATGCATGCGAAAGAAAGAAAAGAGAAAGGCTGAGCTGTTCTGCATGACGGAGAGGGATCGAGTGAGGAGGGGGAACAGGGCATTCTGCTAGACCACAAAAACGAAAGATGATGCATTGATGCTAAATGCATAAATAAATAAATAATTCAATTAATTAATTAATTGTGTTTTTGTGCTGTTTAAAAATAAAACGATTTCACATAAAATCAAAATGATAAAAAGTTAAAAGTTATAAAAAAGTTAAACTTCAAATTAAAAAGTAAAAAAATAACCCATCTATCGATCGATTTTTTTTCTCCATTTTTCCATTAAAATTATCCAAATATCCTTGAAACAAGGCAAAAATACCAATTACAATTTTTTGTTTGTTTGTTCTCAGTTTATATACACTCATCAGCATCAGGTGCTGAAAACCCTGTGTATTGAGCATAAAACATGGCTTTTCCTGTATATTTAATTTGGTACTAAAAATTATGTGCTGTTAAATTGTATTCATTCACTACGACATAATTTCATTATTTCTGCACATGACAACAGACTGGAGTTAGTTCATCTAAATGTAGCTATTACACTCCTTCTCCCAGCAGGCTCTAAATGCCACGTTCGGCTTCCTGCTGCTAACTGCCAGATGTGTTTAGCCATGTGCTCGGTGTTGTCACGCACCACTGAAGCACGGGAAACAGGATGAGGGTTCACCGGACTTTATTGAAGGGAAACACTCAGGGAAAACACAGGTAAGTTCATATGACGGGAACGTCCAGTATTAGAGAGATTTATATCAAATGCTCGAGTCCGTGTGTGCTTCCGGGTGGATAGGAATTGAGGGCAGATGACCAGCGACTGATGAAGACGATCGGATAACAGGAAACCAGGAGTCGGGTAAGTCTTACACTGCTAGCGATAGACGAGACCAGACGGTTGGGTGTCTGTGAGTGTGGGTTTATAAGCATCTCTTAATTGGGCAGAGGCAGCTGCAAGGAGTCAATACTCCGGTGAGCTGGAACGGGAAGGTGGGGCTGTAGGGTCTGACGCTGGTGGAATGGCTGGATCCGTGACAGGTGTAACTTATTTTCTCTTCCTACACTTATATTGGAAACAGACATGTGTCCATACATGACTGACATGTTATATCACGCTTCAATAAAAAAGTGCCCTGGTGACCTTTATAACTGTTATGGGTTTTATTTATTTATAAGTATAAATGTATAGTGATACAGTATATGGTGTTTGATCCTACAGGGATGTCATGACATGCTTTGGACTTTAGGTTATCATGGATTTTGCTTTAAAAACAGAGTAAGTTTTGTTTACTGAATATAGCTTTCTCCTAAATGTTTCTAGTGAAAGAAGACATATCACAAACACTTCTGTGTCTGGATCTTGAAGTGACTGTGTCTTCATCGTGTTCTCAAGGAGTGTTGTTATGGAGATCAATGCCATCTCTGAGTAAAAGCCTGGGTCAGTGATTATTTCTTAGGATAGGTTTATTTTGGGGGGGTTGGGGAGGGTGGGGGTTTGGTAATTACAAAATAAATTACAAAAGCACATTATGAAAACTAAAACTAAACAAATAAATACATAACTAATAATCATAAACAAGTAAATACATAAAATTACAATTCTAAATATTCATAAATACCTGAAATAACTGAAATAACACGGTACTGAAGGCTTTTAGCAGAATGTAAACATTAAAAAAAATTGTGTTTTTATGTACAAGGTCCATGAAAACAATACTCAAATCAACAATAAAAAAACTGTAGAGAAAACAAGACTCAAAGCAATACAGCCTTTGTGACAACAAGCCCCAGCCTCCCTGATACGTAACAGTAACTAAGGGATATGGTGAGCGTGATTTCACCAAGTACAACATGTTCCTGGATCAACATCCTTGTTGATCCTGGAACAACATTCCAATTAACCAATCAGAATTGAGGGATAACTTTTCAGGAAATATCTGTTTTAGGCTTCCGATCAGGGTTAGGTGCTTCTACACCCTTGTTAACCAGCTATGATTTCTCACTGATTTTAGGAATAAATTATGGGTAAGGTTAGGTTTAGGGGTAGGGATTGGGTTTAGTCTATATTTTTGGACAGTAATGTTGATCCAGGAACATGTCTTACTTAGCAAAATCACAGCGACCAAGGGATATGCCTGAGACCATGGACAACTAATATCCATTCAGATGACAGTTTTACTATGTTTAAACTCACTTAGCACTATATTTCCCTTCACTGATAACACCATTCATCATTCTATCATATTTTTTCATTTCTTTCTCATGCTTTTTGTTTAAATTTTTTTTAAGAGTTAGGAGACGTCAGCCTTAAATTTAGTGCTTTATTTCCTTAATATCACAGCATAGTTGTGGTGATTTACAGCGTTAAGCCCATGATTGAGTTAAGAAGTTGAGAGCGAAGGGGCTTAGAACCGCTCTGCATTACTTTGCACAGGCTCATATATATCAATGCAGACTGGCTTTTAATGCAAATGGCCCAATGGTCGATATTGCTGTGCTTGCTTTCCTTCACATCTTCCAATTTCCGCCCCCAGTAACAAAGCGTGTCGCATTTGAAATACAAATCACACAATACAGACACAGGTGAAGGTGTTCTCTAAGTACACAAGCTGCCTGCAGGAATTTTCCTTCTTTTTTTGCCCATTTATACTATTGATTTTCAAAATCAAAACACTCTGCCTTGAGCAATGTTAAGACGGTGAAAATCAGTGAAACTGGGTATATTTTTGTGAGCAAGCAAGAAATGTCTATACTGTATATGTGAAGATCAAAGAGAGGGTTTGAAACTAGAGGTCACAATTAGGACATTTCTAAGCGTTTATGGCTAACTCCATCATTTAGTGGTCAGGGGTCATATAAAGCGTATACAGTAAATACAGGTGTATGAGGTGGTCTAACGGAGCCTGAAAATATGATACTGTATGCTGGAGAACACTATTGTGTGTAATGAAATGGATAAAGTAGGATAAGCAAACAGATGAAATTATATTAATATATAAAGTGTGGGAGTAATTTCCCAAAGGGTAATAAAATAGTATTACATTCATCTTGAGTGTACAGATACACAATATATGATGATATACCATGACAACAACTAAGGTAAGACACAGCTGTATGTTTCAAAATCTTCTCGCACCCTCGCTTTTCAATCTTATTTCCTCTCTCTCATACTTTATTCATAAATTTTTTGCCTATATTAATGATTAATTAATGATTAATTAATTTAACAAGTAAAGTGGGTTAAAGTTATCAGATAAATGTTTCCCTAAGTAATGAGTGAACTAGGGCATTATTTGTTAAATATTATCCTAATCATATACCTTTTTGGTTACACTTTACTTGAAGGGGTGTGCATAAGACTGACATGACACCTACATAATCATCACATGACACGTGTCATGAATATGAAGGGTTTTTATGCATGTTTATGACAACTGTCATTAAGTGTCATTCGCTCAGTTATGTAATTTTTAATGCAAAGATGACATTGTTTGAGATGTCTTTGTTATGGGCTATGGTTAGGGGTAAGGGTAAGGGTATGGTTAGGTTAGGGTTAGGTCAAATAATGTCATATTTGCATTAAAAATGACATAACTGAGTGAATGACACTTAATGACAGTTGTCATAAACATGCATAAAACCTCCTTCATAATCATGACATGTGTCATGTCTTGATTATGAAGGTGTCATGTCAGTCTTATGCACACCCCTTCAAGTAAAGTGTTACCAATTGTTTTTCTGTTAGCTGCACAATACATTATAGAAAGGGAGGATTTGGGGTGGAATAAACACAAAAACACAACAAAAACTAACACACACACACACAAAAAGCAAAAAAGCAAAAAAAAAAAAAAGAAAAACATAAACCCTAAAAATATATTTTTGATTATTTAATAAACAGTTATAAATTAGCATACTTACCGTAATGTTACGTTCAAAAGCAACATTCCTGAACACATTATAGTCTGTATAGGCCTGTTGTATGGAAGCTCCACAGTCTATAGGCATCTCAAGCAGGAATACGTCATGCCACTCCTGACCATAATGAATCACTGCTGAATGGATCGAAGTGCCAGAAATTGCTGACATTATGAAGCATGGCGTGCTCCTGGCGAGTAAATCTCACAGAGCTTCAAAATAAATGACCAACCACAAATGACCAACCTACAGGAACAAACTCACTCCCTCTCTCTTCCTCATTCTCAATCAAACAGTCAGTCAATCATACACACATTTAGAAACACATCTGTTTCTGGATGAAACCACGCAGATGTTTTGCATCTCGCCATTTATTTCACAGGTTTTAGATGTTGCGCTGTGACTCTGAGGGCTTCTGTTTACAAGCTTTGAAGGAGATTTTCATCATAACACAAACATGAATTATGGCGCTCCCTCCTGAGAAGAAATGCATATACTAACAGACAGATGTACACTGATTTATTAAAAAAAAAAACAATGTGACTCTCCCTAGCTCAACTATATGACCAAGCAGGGGATTCAGACAAGACATAAACCTCTGCAAAATAATAAGGCATGTTTATCTTGAAGGGGAAAAGGCAACATGGGATATTATGCACTACAATTCCTTAAAAGTTGTTTAATTAAACTAAAAAAATAGTATAATATGGATGCAGCTCCCATTAATAGTAACAGTGTAATAAATTACACTTTATTTGATCTTTTTAACAGCCTTTTTGTCATAAAATACACAAACCTTTCTGTGGGTGCCTGAATTCCACTCTAGGTTTCTATCTCACTGTAATAGTATGGTAATGAGCCTTCATTTTAAGCACAATATGAGGTTATGAGACAGCAACTTGTATCAAGCATGATGGGCTTGAAAGTCAATCCCTAATCATGTAATACAATGTTATATTACAGTAATTAAAGAAGCCTGTTTTTACCTTGGGTCCCATCATCATCAGCATCATTGTTTGAGCTCCACACTGACTTGAGGCAAAATCTTAAGTAACTGCTGACCTTAAAAATCAGAGTAATAGCTTTGTAATTGATAATGTCAAATTATCACATGATTCACACTTTTTCCCTCCCTCCAAACAACCATTTTGTGCATTCATTAGTGTGGAATGCTTTCCAGACTTTCAGAAGAATATCAAAGGTCACACTACATAATGTCAGCCAGAGTACATGAGCTGTACATAGAGGGAGCGTTTCAGAAGTGCTGTGTGAAAGTCATTGGAGTGGAGTGAACTCAGGCAGGGCCGGGCTGGAACAGAATGTGACTGATTGACTGTGATCTGCAGACGATCTTTCATGTGCTTTGAAGGCAGGGGGAGGGGTCTCACTATACCTAGACCGGCTAAAATTGATATGATGGGTTTCCCCTTTCTAGATGAGCAGCTTTCTCTCTCCTTTTCTGTTTCTTTTAATGCTCTACCTTCGGCAAGTACCCCCGTTTATCTCTCATCACAGCCGGACTCTTTTTTAATCTGCAGGCACTTGTGTTTATCTACTTTATTTAATATGTGCACATACAGAGGCTTTCAGTTGACCAAAAGGTCTGCCTCATTGCATGGGCTACTTCATACTCCACATTTAAAAAAAAAAAGCCTTTAACTGTGCTGTGGATCGCATACTAAAATAATAT
>NW_015506086.1:465625-467410 GCF_001515645.1 Sinocyclocheilus grahami | reverse complement strand
GCTGCACGTAGCCTATATCTTGTCTTGCACACCCTCATGCATTTTACCTCTTGTGTTTGATTAAATAAGAGGTAAGAATGGGGGAACAGGGCCCTGTGGAGAGCCAGGTGCACAATTATTAACCTCTCTGTTGGATAGATGTCTATTTCACCACAGGCCTGCTGTGAAGAGCCAGCCAAGGTGGGCATCCAGACAAAGAATGGGCCAGAAGGAGAAAGAGGAACATTATCCTTGTGGCTGTAACACCCCTCTTTAGACACACACACAGCATAAACACATGAGCAGCACCTGATAAAACGTCCTTCACACTTTTACTGCTATTCTTCACAAGAGTCTGTCAGGGTTTGTCAAAGTAAGTAGAGAAGCTGGCATCAGATAGCATTCGATATGTGCCAAGTCTAATTTAAATAAAGGCATATAACAACTACACTCTTAAAAATAAAGGTGCTTCAAAAGGTTCTTCACAGTGATGCCATATAAGAACCATTTTTGGTTCCACAAAGAACCATTCAGTCAAAGGTTCTTTAAAGAACCATATCTTTCTTACCTTTTTATAATCTGAAGAACCTTTTTTCACCACAAATAACCTTTTGTGAAACAGAAAGGTTCTTCAGATCTTAAAGGTTCTTTATGGAACCATTTAGACAAAAAGGTTATTCTATGGCATCGTGAAGCACCTTTATTTTTAAGAGTGTAGCTAGTATGGATTTGCTTAAATATGCCGTGGATTTCATGAAATATGAATTCGGAGAGGACTTTCACGTTTTGTCTTCCTGAGCTGAGGAGTCAAAAGGTTCTATTGGTCCTCTTCTTCACACTTCTTATCAACATCCTAAGCCAACTCTTCAGACGTCGCTATAATTACTCTTGTGGGCTATACATTGGAAAACCATGTCCCTTCACAAAAGTCACTCAAACTAAACTTCTTGTCTCCTTTTAATTAGGCTATTAATATGCAGTTAGCTCATAAAGGCCACGGCAAAAGGTATAAATGACATAATTGAGCGGGCCACATCCGTGAGTTCAGGCTGGCACAATTTTTTTTCATTCAACATAAGGAAATGGGATAAAAAAAATGCAATGCATAAAACTGTGGCTCCTTTCAATCTAGCTGACAAAAAATAAAATAAAAATCTAATGCCACCCTGAAAATGAATTGGGAGAGAACCTTAAGAAATGCTGATTGTGATTGACACAGAAGGTGATTTAAACTGATTTCATATAGACATGTTAAGAAAGAGGAATTGTGAAACTGCTGAGCCACATTTAATGAGAAGCTTCAATCATCATACTGTGGCTCCTTCTGGATCTTCAGTGTTGTGAGAAATAAATTTCACCTGAGATGTTTGCTGTTGAATCCTGCTCAGACGCAGAGATTTAGTATTTTCTCAGAGATAATATATCAATAAAACATATGACTCTTTGACCCTAAACTCAGAGATGGTTTTTAACCCTTATATTCAGTTTGGTTCTTAGAGACCCTAAGGCCTTTTAACAGTTTAAAAACATACTAAACATTTTAGCAACACATTCATTCTTCATGACTTTTGCTGATCTTATGCTAACTGATTATAGATCAATTTCCACTTGATCAAACATTCTCCATGGAAATGCTGAATTATGCTTTAAAACATGAATACATGCAATTTATTTTCACATGCAAACAGATGACTTGAAGTTTTTTTTTATTATTATTAAACCAGTGTAAGGACTTGAGGACTAGTGTGATATCCTCAGATTTTCTGGTCAGAATCCTGGCAGCAGCGTTCTGGATGAGCTGCAGCT
>NW_015506086.1:464520-465331 GCF_001515645.1 Sinocyclocheilus grahami | reverse complement strand
GTTTTCCAGGCTCTCTAGAAGTATGTTATGATCGACAGTGTCAAATGCAGTAGTAAAATCTAGTAGTACCAGCACTGATATTTTGCCAGAATCAGAATTAAAGTGAATATAATTTATTATCTTATTATTATTATTTAGAAAGAAGCATTAATCTAGATTAACAAATGCTATGGAAAAAACAAGTTAGAGAGAAGAAACAAAGTCAAGTCATTCTCACCAGAACATTAAGGTTAAATCAGAGAAAACTAAAGTTCCAGATTTGGAAATAACGTTTTTAGCAGCTACCAGCTTTTGACCAATGAGAGCCAGCATTTGCGTGTTGCTGACTGTGCCTATCGCTGTCCGCAGGTGTGTGTGCTGTCGGGGTGTGGGCTGATGTATGGGCAGAGGCCTTGCTCAGGTGTGAGCTAATCGAGTGTCAAATGAGCCTGAGAGGAATCTTGCACTGAGCGGTTCAACGATGCAGCTGTGGCCTCCTCCAAACTTGCACACACACACACACAGACACACACATTCACTTTTCTGCACACATGCACAATGGACAACAAAAGAGTGGAGCTGAAAACATTCACCTGGATGCACACAGCAGTACCAGGCTGTCACCACACATGTGTAAGTAGGACGGTCCATAAGCATGAGCACTAGGAAATCTAAACAAAAGAAAAATAAGATTTGCGGGGAAGCCAGGCAGTTTCGACTTTTTTAATTCGTTTAAATGGCTTGTTACTTACACTTGAAGAAAGCTGCATTGTTTAATATCTCTTTTGCCATTTTTTTTAAAAATGCCAAATATTAAAAAAAAAAAAAAAAA
>NW_015506086.1:461002-463775 GCF_001515645.1 Sinocyclocheilus grahami | reverse complement strand
CCAAGTCTTGACTGGAAACAAAACATCTAATTCTTGCAATGTTTTTGAGATGATAGTATGCTGATTTAGTTACTGCTTTGATATGATTACTGAAACTAAGGTCTGTCTCCAGAATCACACCAAGATTCTTGAGTTGATTTTTAGGTGTTTGACCCCTAGAGTCAAGGTATGCATTCACCTTGAGAACTTCATCTTTGTTTCCAAATGCAATGACTTCAGTTTCCTCCTTGTTTAACTGAAGAAAGTTCTGGCACATCCAACTGTTAATTTCATCAATGCATTGGCAGAGGGAGTCAATGGGGCTGTAGTCATTTGGCGATAAGGTTAGGTAAATCTGGGTATCATCAGAATAGCTGTGATCGGCAATTTGGTTCTTTCTCATTATTTGACTTAGTGGGAGCATTTACAGGCTAAATAAGAGCGGTGCAAGAATTGAGCCTAGTGGGACTCCGCATGTCATGGTCGTCCACTTAGACTTACACTCTACTATACTCACATAATAGCCTCTCCCTTCTAAGTATTACCTGAACCATTTGAGTACCATCCCACAAAGCCTGACACAGTTTTCCAGGCTCTCTAGAAGTATGTTATGATCGACAGTGTCAAATGCAGTAGTAAAATCTAGTAGTACCAGCACTGATATTTTGCCAGAATCAGAATTAAAGTGAATATAATTTATTATCTTATTATTATTATTTAGAAAGAAGCATTAATCTAGATTAACAAATGCTATGGAAAAAACAAGTTAGAGAGAAGAAACAAAGTCAAGTCATTCTCACCAGAACATTAAGGTTAAATCAGAGAAAACTAAAGTTCCAGATTTGGAAATAACGTTTTTAGCAGCTACCAGCTTTTGACCAATGAGAGCCAGCATTTGCGTGTTGCTGACTGTGCCTATCGCTGTCCGCAGGTGTGTGTGCTGTCGGGGTGTGGGCTGATGTATGGGCAGAGGCCTTGCTCAGGTGTGAGCTAATCGAGTGTCAAATGAGCCTGAGAGGAATCTTGCACTGAGCGGTTCAACGATGCAGCTGTGGCCTCCTCCAAACTTGCACACACACACACACAGACACACACATTCACTTTTCTGCACACATGCACAATGGACAACAAAAGAGTGGAGCTGAAAACATTCACCTGGATGCACACAGCAGTACCAGGCTGTCACCACACATGTGTAAGTAGGACGGTCCATAAGCATGAGCACTAGGAAATCTAAACAAAAGAAAAATAAGATTTGCGGGGAAGCCAGGCAGTTTCGACTTTTTTAATTCGTTTAAATGGCTTGTTACTTACACTTGAAGAAAGCTGCATTGTTTAATATCTCTTTTGCCATTTTGCGCTCTGTCTGTTTGGACTGCTTGTGTTGGCGAGGTCAGGGCAGGTGAAGGTTTCTTCACCGGTGTGGAAGGGCCATCTGTGTGCGGCTGGTGATCTGACTGGCGACCGTCTCCTTGACCTGCCAAGGATGGTCGAGAAGGGACTTAGCAGAAACTATACTCCCAACCCCCCGCCTTCATTCTCTACCTCTCCCTCTATTGTCAGTCTACTTCTTTCAGCTCTTTATTCTTCATTTCGCTCCCCAGAGACAGAGAGACGTGCAGCAGCTGTGCCCCAGCGAAAAAGGAAAGATTTTAGAAAAGGATTGAAAGATTTTTTAAAAATGCCAAATATAAAAAAAAAAAAAAAAAACGAAAAGAGAAGGCAGGGTGGGAGATCGACCGTGACCCCATAAGTGCCGCAGCATCGAACGGTGCACAGCAATTCTTATTCCACACCTGTTTGTGTGGTCATTCGAGTGTCAGTGTAGATTTAATTGTGAGGCATACAGGAGTTTGATACCTCTGTCACCCCCAGTTAATTGTGCCTCTTTCCTTCTTTAACTGTCTGCTCTTCACAGATTCACTTTTAATTAGCTGCCACACTGGTGTGTCAGTGCAACGGGGGAGATGTGCCTGACACACTCTCCGTTAGAAGAGAACGAACTGCATCCTGTCACGAGAGGCAAATACAGGAAGTCTGAAATTATGTGCGTCCTGCTTCTCAAAAACGATTCCAATTATGTTGTGTGGATTACATGCATTTGGAAGACAAAACTATAACCAAGGAATTCAAAAAATATAAATAAATACATCCACAAGTGAAAATATGCATGTCAACATAGTTGTTTTCTTAGTGAGAACTGTCCTCTAAGCATATACTTAAACAGCATTATGGAGAAATTAGTCATGTACCACAACCTAGCAAGCTGCCTCATCGCCTTCATAGGAAGCAGCCTTCTAAGGTCATGGCACACAGGAACTCATACAAATAATGCTCATGTTAAACACAATGTCAATACAAACAACATGAGTGTAACGATGCATAATCTGATAAGAATAAATGTAATTTCTGTATTTAAAAAATGTAATTGGTATATAAAAAAAACGCTTTGACAGATGAATGAAATGTTATCCCAATAAATAAGTCACTTTTCACATTTGCTTGTAAAGTATTTTTTTAGCAGCAGAAATAGATTGACTTGTGTAAATGGTCATATAAATATTTTGCCTTATCCTAAGCTAAACTGCTATTTATAGCCGTAACACACTCCTGTTAAAGAGACACTGTTGTATTTTGATGTATTCTATCAATAAAATCAACATCAGACATTTTAGTTTTTTATTTTATTTTAAATACAGGCTACAAAAGGTAAATATACATAAATCGTCTCGTTTACTTATGTAACCCCCATTCCCTGAAGGAGGGAACGGAGACGTCACGTCGGAGGACCGAC
>NW_015506086.1:452811-453492 GCF_001515645.1 Sinocyclocheilus grahami | reverse complement strand
GCAACCAAGAGCTAAGGGGTAATCGAACAAAATACATGAGGATCTAACTGTCCAAAGACTTTCATGTCTCCGTTGTTTCTCTGTGCTATCCCAAATGAGCAGAGCAGCTATATTAAGACAACATGACCTCAAAACTGACCATATATTATTTATTTAATGTCTTTCTTACTGGGCATAAATCAAAAGTTCTCATTATTCTAATGAAGACTGTTAGATTTCATAATCTTTCACCAAATCAATAATCAATAAAACATTCTAACTACAGTAACTCCCACCTTTCACAACAACATCAAATCCTGCTATATATTTTGCATTGAACAGTTTACTCTTTACTTGGAAATGTTTCATATGCACATTTTGAGCAGATGAAATAATGTAGTTAATAAGTTGAAACTTGGAAGTTGTCAAGCAAACATTTAGGCTAGCATTTATCAGGGTTTCTGCAGACATGAACAAGTTAAAATTAAGACCTTTTTAATACCTTTTTAATACCACCTGATATGAAATTTAAGACCTAAACCTGTAATGGGAATATACATTTTATTACATACATACAGTATATGTACTATTTAATGTGTATAAATTAAAAAGAAAACAAAACATCATTGCTGTAATAAATTATATTTATTACTAAGATATACAGTGTAGCGTCTCGACCAATCTGACACACTAATTTTTATT
>NW_015506086.1:445629-446848 GCF_001515645.1 Sinocyclocheilus grahami | reverse complement strand
TAAAAAAAGAAGATGTATTATTTTTTAGCATTTTGGCAACTTTGCGTGTATTGTATTCTAAAGGTAGACAATCCAAAAATGCATTGCAATGAGCTCATGGCAAAACAAGGTGTCTTAAGAGGCAGCATAATTAAAGTCTCCCACCATTTAGAATGGCATTTATGATGTCTTAATATGCTGCCACCGCAGGCAGCTCACTAGGTTTTGGAACAAAGCAAAAGAGGTGGTAAGACAGCAGGCTCAAGCACGTACACGTCTTCACACCTGACCTTCAAATCTCTTTGGTTTCTTAAAACCTTGTTGCCATTGTGATTATGTGCCCTGAGCGTTATGATGAGCTGTAGAAACAAGTTATGCATGGCTGCACTGCACCACAGGTGTCCCTGCATTGAAGGATGTTAGTTTTCCCCACACATTCTCTGAAGAGGGCCCTCTCCATTCCCCGCAGTCACTTCACACACAAACACTTTGAATACTAATGCACGATGTTCTGCTCCTGTTGATCCAAATCCGCATATAGTTTATGAAAATCAATGCGTGCAACTGACCCCTGTCTGGCACAGATGGCTTGTAAGAGGTCTATTGGAATTGTTATTGATGGCACCTTAGTAATTAAGCCGTTAGATGCACACCCAGGATTTTATTTAGGTGTCCTCACACGCCATCGTCTCAGAGGGGTTGGTTTTAGAGCTCTGACAATAATACATCCACAGTTCAATCAATGTGTAACAAATTATATTTTCGATACTGTAATTAGAAGTTTTCTCCGAGCTGCATCCTATTGAGTTTGCCTGACTTGTTTTGTTTTTCCCCCCATCTCCTTCAATGCATACAATGCAGCTTCAATTAAGAGTTCCTCTACTGGCAATTAGACAAGAGAGCCCAAAGTACAGGACAGAACATGTTTTAATAGAGTTTCCAATTAAGTGGTGTCAAACAACCATGTCACTGGTAAGCTCCAGTGATGGTGGCGGTGCGGGTATGAAAGTGAGAGAAAGAGTGAAGATAGAGGGACGACGAGAGAGGGATAGGGAATATCAAAGAGCGTAGACTAGGTAATTGCATTAGTGGCCCATACACGTCTCATCTGCAGAGGGAGTTAGGTTGTATTTTCAGCGGTGACAGTTCGCTAATGCTTTGACAGTTGCTCAGCCTTGTGCCGCTATGCCACACCGCAACCAAGAGCTAAGGGGTAATCGAACAAAATACATGAGGATCT
>NW_015506086.1:437393-437682 GCF_001515645.1 Sinocyclocheilus grahami | reverse complement strand
ATGGTAAAATAAACCCTGGCCTCTTTTCCCCATGTTTTCCCATCATGCTCTGTAGCTATGAATGGCAAATTACAACACAGAACAGTGTAACAACGTGCATAAATATAAATATAAATTCATATTTCCATTTATTTTTAGATCTCATACTAGGTCTTGAAGGCAGGGATTCTCGATAAAGAGTCAATAAGTACTTTAGGTAATAAATACAAATGAACATGATATGCCTAATAGAAACTCAATGCATCATTTATGAATCTCAAATTGTCCTATGACCTGGCCAACTTTGAAA
>NW_015506086.1:427557-436059 GCF_001515645.1 Sinocyclocheilus grahami | reverse complement strand
TTTTAATGATTTTGAAAACCCATGTAGATCAAAAGTTTTTTTTTTTCCTATAGTAAAACATTTGCTACAAAAGAAAACACTGCAAAATATTCAATTATTATTCTATAATGTTTACACTCTTGAAAAATTTCAGTGTTCAAAAAGGGTTTTCATAAACTGAAGAACCATTTTGGGTTCCACAAAGAACATTTCAGCGAGCAGCTCTTAAAATAACAATTTTTGTCTCAGAATGGATAACTTTTTAATAATCTAAACTATAAAGAACCTTTGGTGCATTGAAATGTTCCAGTGATATTAAAGTTCTTTATGGAACCATTGATGCCAATAAAGAAACTTTAGTTTGGAAAACATGTAGATAAAAGACTAAGGTAAGAAATAGGTCATGATGGAAAATTCAGTTAAATGCTTTGCAAATGTCATATTTTAAACAGCTACATATGTCCATTAATAACCATATATGAACAACTAAATGAAGTGGAAAGTCGTAAGTCTCTTGACTGACAAAGGACTCAAACAGCTCAAATGCTGTGTGCTAAATGTTGAGAAAACGGTGTACATTATAACAAAAAATAATAATGCATATCAACAAGAGCTGCAGCTCAAAATCGTCAAACACTAAAGAAACGATGCATGTGCTCTTGCAATAACTACGGTTGCTAGCAGAAGATGTATAACATATAGCTGGAAAAATATCTATATATATATATATATATATATATATATATATATATATATATATATATATATATACCCCAAACTTTTGAACGGTAGTGTATGTAAAAACATTTTTTTACATCATACATAGATATGATTCATTTTTAATTTAAAAAGCACAAAAATACAAAAAATGCAGTAATAGTAATTATTATAATAAAAAAAAACACTCTACAAAATACCTACGGATACTGAATACTAATGCAGCACCAGTTTCAATTGGATTTATCATCTCATGGACATCTGCTACAACTACAATAAAACAACATAACTACTGTGAAAAGTGCTTTAGGAGGCCAGGTCTACAAAGAAACAACATACTGAATAAGCATGGTAGAGTAAATTGCCCAGTCTGTCTTTGCACAACTTCTAAAGCATAATTATAAATGATTAATTATTCCTTAACGGTTGTGTGATCTGTAAAATACAAGCTTCTGGTACATATATGGGGCTGGCCAATTATGCCAGAAATCAAAATGGATCAAGTTCCATTAAATATATGAGATGTTATAATTTACTATTTCAAAAACATAGACTGCATTAAATCAGGTGAATAAAAAAAAAAGCTGCATACAAAAATTAAGATAGCAGATAAAAAAAAGAGACGTTCATTCTGTTACTGCCATTACAAGTATTTGTCTTTTGATTCACACAGGAGCCATTTCATCTGTAGTACATTTTTAGAAACAGACTTACATCTATAAATGTATGCAAAAACCTATAATTATCTTCAATTAACGAGTTGAGAGTAATCAGTGATTAAGGAAATAAAGTGAAGGGGTGGGAGTACTATTTTCATTATAATTTTGCTCTCCTTTTTTTAACTTTCACCTTTTATCTTAGCTAGTGTCGGTATGGTACAACGTTTTTAATTAACCTTGTAAGTGCGTGTTTCAGTGTTTCCCTCTCTCTTGTGGCCAGAGCTGTCTGTAAACCTCATTACTAAACGGGTCCTCTTCTGTGGTATGATGGGACTGACGACAGTTGTGTCCACTGAGCATTCATTACATAGCCGCTGGGTGACCAGGAATTGACTATGCCAGCTCGAAGTAACGAGCTGAGCAGCAATGTAGGAAGCAGTTCTTCAGTTTTTGAAAGAGGGTGTGCTGAGACACATGCAGGTTAAAAACTTGTCAGGAAAAACAAAAGAGAGAAAAAAAAGGTACTGGAAGTAATACTAAAACTGCATATATTTGTAATAATATTAAATAAAATTGTATATATTTTTAGTACTACTTGAACCTGAATGTATCGTAAATGGAAATCTCCACTGAGATGCATTATTTGTGTTCTTAAAGCTACAAGAATAGCTGATTAGTAATTACAATAATCAAGTAAATATATTGTTATTTTGTTTAGCACAAGTTACATATTTAAGAATCATTTTTTTTTTACAACAAAGAAAAGAATAAGTACCGTACAAATAAACTACACATCTAAACATAGACTCTTTTTTTCAGTCCAAAGCACAGCATGTGATACAGGAGCCATTCTTCTGCAGGTGCTTCATGTGTGCTGAGGATTAGTGGAGGCTGAAAAGGTCATGCACCCTTCCTGGCATTTCTGAATCAGCCCAGATCCAGGAAGCTCAGATGCAATAACCTCCAGTGTTAAATGCTCAGCCCCAAAGTCTTCTAAGAAAGAAGACCCCCCCCCCCATCACACAAACAAACAAAGTGCCCACTGGAGTGCAATAGTGTGACAATATCAGAATTGCTTCTCAGATCCCGACCAAAACTGCAACAAGATAACTGACTTCCATTTGAGTGCACAAACTTCTTACAGACTCCCTCCTTAGCAATCTACCAGAGCCTTGTCAGATTTAGTTAGCGTTATTGGCAAACAACAATGGAGCAATGCCTTTCAGTGCTGGAGAAAACAATACATTTATTATTAAGCATGCAATGATCTTGAATGAATGTTATATTGACCAGAGGGCTTTTTCAAATTTGTATTTGGCTTGTGACAAAAATACTTTAATCCATGTATTTTTATTAATATTAATTTGCAAGCTCAGAGCAAAGAACTGAGTTTATGTGGTTCTGACATGAAAGCACAAACAAGAGACTAAGCAAGGGTAAAATATACAAAGATTGTAAACACACCAAAAATAAAATACAAAACAGACTGAATTCTAATTAATTAGGAAGACAGTCTCTGTAAAACTTATTTTAGCAATGTAAAAAATGTACTTTTAAAAACTTTGGATTAAAGATTTGGATGTGACATGGTTTTAACAAATACTATTACAGTATTGTGTGCTTGTTGTTAATAGTAAAATATAAACTGTTTTTCCATATTTATTTTGTAAAAATATAAAAAAATGCAGAAATTACATTAAATGGCACCTGTTATGCAAAATCCACTTTTACATGGTGTTTGGACATAAATGTGTGTTGGCAGTGTGTGAACACAACCACCCTACAATGTTAAAAATCTACCCACTCCTTATTTTTTAATCCCCATTAAACCAAATCAGTCTCATTAGACATGCCGTTTTGATTCTCTGAGCATTGTGACGTCACAATGTTTAGGCCCCGGCCACGGCCACTGACTGACACAGCCGTATTAGCAAAGACCTCACCCTGAGTGAACCACACACAATCTGCCATGTTTATCTTCACGCTAGAGCATTTAAAAGCAGCATTCAAGTTAGAAATGTCTTCTTATTAAAGATATAGAAGTTATTCGGTCAAGAACAGTGAGTGGTTTTCTGATTTTATTTTATTGTTTGGCTCATATTAACAGCGTAGACAGCAGTAGGTACTGCATATTACACTGCTGTCACTTAATACACAGATCTATGTAGCAAATTAGCTCAAAAGGGAAATATATAAATAATTATAATAATTATGATTAATTACAATTATTTATATCAGCTGCCAGTAGTAACTCTAACAGAATTAAATTGCCATCAACCAATCTGTTCATCCAGCGAACATTCAGTGTAAGTTCATATCAACTCTAGGAAAGGATATTTCTGTGGCCACAGAAAATACTTTCATACAGTATTAATGCATTAGAGCATTTAGTAAGGATCAAAATCGAAAAGGGACATTAATTTGCAAGGCAGAATCAGAAACTCATGTAATTTGTGCACAAGAGTTTTATTAACTAAACACTAACACAAACTAGTCTAACAAACAAACAAACAAACAATCACTCATACATGGGAAAGGGCAAATGTGGCGTGATGGATGAAACCATCAGGAAAAACCAGAGAATGAAGCCATCAGTGCCATTTTAGAACGGGGTCTACAGCTTATACTAAACCTCTGTTTCGTTTAGTTAAATGTACGATACTTGCATTGCCTTGGTCGTTGACGAGTGTCCAGATGCAGTCTCGGATGAAAGTCTTGATGGTTTCAAGGTTTTGGACTTGCGATCACATTCTTCCGGGTTTGTAGAGTGATGAATTCCAAAGGTGTTCTGACTCTATCGTGATTAGGAGTTTCTTCCCAGTGGAAAGTGATGTAGCGTCTGGACCACCCAAACACACAGTATATATTTTGTTAGCTAGATTTAACAAATACTCTGTAACACCCCACGAACAGGCCCCTGGTTTCATGGTAACCTGGACACCCGATACATTTACAACCTTGTGGAATGTGAGCTGAGACTCTCAGCTGCATTTCACAGAAGCAAGAGGCACAAAGGCAGAGTAGAAATGGACTTTGCTACTAATTAATTCATAGGAAAACCTTTCTTTGAATGAACACACATATTCTTCAGGCCATTGTGTATATTATTGCTGTTTTGTATTAATCTGTTGTATTATAGACTATTTTATTCATGCTTACGATAAACCACTCATTCATATAACCTTACATATACCGTGTTTAGTATCTATGAATTCGCCTTCTGATGATCTAAACAAGAGTGTATATTATATGTTGGTACATAGGCAATATATTAGTGTCCTGAGAATCTTTAGTATTTTCGATTCAAGTTCCAGATACTAAGTACCATGTTTCCACACAAAGAGTCATAAAACTCCCCAGGATCTCAAAACGCCCACTTGGGATTCCGGCCTTTCTCATTGGATAAGCCCATCTTGAGAGGCGGGGATCTTCTCTGACCTTAAAGCTGACACACCATGTGACCCGCCCAGTCGGTGGGTCGGTCAGATGCTAAGATGAAGATGTGAGAAAACGCTTCAGGATACCAAAGCATTGTGCCAGGCCTTTCTTCGGCCTTGTCCTTTCCATTTCAATCAAGATTCTCTGACTCAAGACTGGTTCTTTCTCATCAACTAACTTCAGCAAAAGATCAACTGTGGGCCTTAAGATTACATCAGGAATCTCTTTCAGACAGCCGAGACTCGCCGAGAGTCTTATTAATCTTGGCATTAAGTATCAGTTACACCTTTTTACAAGGTGTGTTTGAACTCAGAATCTGACGTATCCCTCAGGTTTAGATCTGCTGAATATGCAAAGTGTTCCATAAAATTAATTCTTTATGCCTCTTTCTGTACTGAGTTAAACTTTAACCCTTTCCTATACCAACTGTATGTGTGTGTGTGTGTGTGTGTGTGTGTGTGTATGTTAGACCAGTTTATGTGTGTATGTAGGATGTTAGACCAGTTTATGTGTTTATGTAGTATGTTAGACTAGTTTAAGTGTTTATGTAGTTAATAAAACCTTACTTGTATCACACTTGACGTGTTCATTGTTTGCTCATAACCGGAGTCACTAATCATGCAGATTTACGCTACAAGCTTTGTAGAATTGTACAGTAAGAAAGTTATTTCCCTTAACCAGGAAATTAACGTTCTTAGAATTGACAAGACAGTTGACCCTGAGAGGTCAGCTAAATATCTACAGCGGATCTAAAATATGAATAGTTAATTATAACTAGTTATGGTTAATTATTCATATTTCCTGTCATGAGCTGATTCGTTACAGTGAAAAAGAGCTAAGAGAGACATCAGCTGAGATCCTAGGATCCGAAGCCTGGTACAGACTTAAGAGTTGCAGAAGCATTCTAGCAGAAGCACATCCTCATCTTCTAAGAATCTAACAGAACCGCAGACTGACTGACTGTGTTGGAACTGTAGCGTATGGACCAATCAGACTCATCGTTTTTCATTAGATTTAACAAATCAATTATTCATAAGATTAACAAATAGTCACAGACCCCTCACCCAATAAACATACTGGGTGCCAGGATGTCTGCGAACGACACCAGGCCCCTGGTCACCATGGCAACCACAACACCTTTTGCTAGACCAGATACACTTTACGACCTAATGGCATGTTGAGAGTTCTCCCTTTAACTACATTTTCCTTAGGAAAGACACAATGCACAGTGAAAATGGACTCTTCTCTAATTAATTCATAGAAAAACCTTTCTGTGAATGAACACACATATCCTTCAGGTCATTGTGTATGTTGTTACTGTCCTTGTATATTGTCTTTTATATTGTATACTGTTTTATGCAGGCTTATGATAGAACCACTCGTTCATGTAATCTTACCTATATGTAATCCTACCATGTTTAGGATCTATGAATTCGTCTTCTGATGATCTAAACGAGAGTGTATATTATATGTTGGTACATAGGCAATATATCAGTATTCTAAGAATCTTTAGTAATTTGATTTGAGTTCCATTTGGAAATTACCATGCCCTCACACAAAGGGTCGTAAAACTCCCCAGTATCCAACATCCCACTTGAAACTTCAGCCTCTCTCATTGGACAAGCTCATCCTGAGAGGCATGAATCTTGTCAGGCCTTACATCAGTGACCCGCCTCCAGTCTGCGGTTCTGTTAGATTCTGAGAAGATGTGAGCTAGAACACTCCTAAGGACACCCTAAGTTCGCCCCAGGCCTCGGGCCTTGACTTTCCATTCACCAAGATCATCTGACCCAAACTGGTTCTTTTCCATAAACCAACTTCAGCAAAGATCATCTTGAGCCTTCAGATTGCATCAGGACTCTCTGTCAGACAGACAAGACGTGCAAGTATCAAACTTAGTCTTATTAATTGATACATTAAGTGTCATTTGCACCTTTTTACAAAGGTGTGTTTGAACTAAGAAGCTGATGTTTCCTTCAGGCTGTAGATCTGCTGAATATCCAATGGTCCCATAGCTTCATGCTTTATTTCTCTTCTCTTTACTGCCTAAGCTTTAATCCTGTTCCTATACCAGCTGTATGCGTGTGTGTATATATATATATATAGTACAGCAGCTCTAAATATTTATAATTAATTATAACTAGTTATGATTAATTATTCATATTTCCCCTTTGAGCTGATTCGCTACAGATCCCACCGGGCACGCCCGCACAGACTCAGGCTCTCCACACGGGCCGTAATCAAAAGGTTTTAGCAGAAGACTTAGCAGAAGAAAAACTCAAAGAGACCAAACATGGTATGGGTGGGGTTATATTTACTAGTGATCTATCATAAGACACACAAAACAGTATACAATTCAAAAGACAATATACAAGAACAGTAATGGTATACACAATGTCCTGAGGAGATGCATATTCATTCACAGAAAGGTTTTCCTATGAATTAATTAGAGAAGAGTCCATTTTTATGGGCATTGTGTGTCTTTCCTAAGGGTAAATTAATTGTGAGTTGTGCTCTGCCCGCATTCCTTTCAGCAATAAAACTAGTGTTATCAGATTGTTTGTCTTTGGTTGCCATGGAACCAGAGGCCTGTTCTGCCTTTTTTAGGTGTTAGTTGCATTTCGGGGAAAGGGTCCATAGACCCTCATAGTTGGCCCTTTGGTTAGGTGACGGGGGCATTAGAGATTATTTGTTAAATATAACAAATAGTTGTGTGTCTGATTGGTCCAAATGCTACATCTAATATAAACATGTGGTTTCTTTCCCAGCTGTTTACCTTCACAGACATAACTGACTGCTTTTGTAATGTATTTTTAACTTAATTGTGTGTGTATTTGACAGTTTAAGCACAATAAGACATGAAAGAGAATTTAGTTTACTCCCATGCCATGTGACAGTCGCTTTCTGTGCGTGTGTTTCAGATGTGTGCGCTCAGAAAACCTATATCAGAAGTTTAAACTGATATGGCTTTAAAATACATGATTTCAGCGCGATACACACGATAATCAAAACCAAACAGATGTTTTTTGGCAGAATATTTGAGGTACCAGCTGTGAAGGCATAACCCTATTCTGGAAGCAGCAGCAAATTTGCATTTAAAGATACATGAACTAAAACAATGTGCTTCTGCTTCCACTCAAAATACGCATTTTCCAAATTATGTAATAAATTATCCGTGGGGTATTTTGAGCTGAAACATCACAGACACATTCTGAGGACACCTAAGACTTATATTGCATCTTGTAAAAAGGGGCATAATAGATGCCCTTTAAAAAAAAGCCTCATTCCACCACACACCAGTACAATGTAAGTTTGAAATTCTAGCTGTGTGATCGCTGCATGTTCAAAAACACCATGGTGTGTTTAGTGAATGCTGCTCTGCATAAGGGTTGTTGGAAAGAACAACTCAGTGAGTAAATCCTAGTCTATGTCTTTATTTGAGAACGTTGACTCTAGTATCACTTTTTGTAGCAGCATCAGTACTGTGGAATGTTTGTCATATTCTGATTACATATGAGTCACATAAATGTGATTAGCATGATTAAGGTATATTTTGGTTACAAGAAATGCAATCAACACAGCGTTGTTGCTTTAATAAAGTAATCAGAATTCTGGGTGACATAAACAGCTTATTTAAAATATTACGGAATAATCATTTCCCCTTCGGGAACTCGAGCTGCATCGAGATCGCTTTGGGAACGCCCTTGCG
>NW_015506086.1:426423-427270 GCF_001515645.1 Sinocyclocheilus grahami | reverse complement strand
CGGTCAATACTCTCCCCCCGCGCCCATCCGTGGCCGGTACGAGACTCGAACCCACAACCTTTGGGTTATGAGTCCGACTCTCTAACCATTAGGCCACGACTTCCCCTAATAAGGGTTGTTGGAAAGAACAACTCAGTGAGTAAATCCTAGTCTATGTCTTTATTTGAGAACGTTGACTCTAGTATCACTTTGTGTAGCAGCATCAGTACTGTGGAATGTTTGTCATATTCTGATTACATATGAGTCACATAAATGTGATTAGCATGATTAAGGTATATTTTGGTTACAAGAAATGCAATCAACACAGCGTTGTTGCTTTAATAAAGTAATCAGAATTCTGGGTGACATAAACAGCTTATTTAAAATATTACGGAATAATCATTTCCCCTTCGGGAACTCGAGCTGCATCGAGATCGCTTTGGGAACGCCCTTGCGTGACCGCGTTCTGAAGCACGCGTCAAATCCGTCCAATGAAGCAGCGAGACATCACGAGCAGGGTGACGTAAGCACCAGAAAGCATAAAAGTGCATCCGGCCAGGCGCAAACCAGCTTCTGCTCTTCAGTAGCGCTCTGTGTATGTGTCTGCCTATTTACTGCTGTCTGTCCGCACAAGCACTCATATATATAAAACAATGAGAAAATCTATGGCGAGCGAACGGCATTACAAACGCTGTGCTTCTCCCTGCCCACGATATCTGGCGGCGGGGGATACACATGATTTGTGTGTCATTTGTTTAGGAGCGGAGCATGCACGGTCAGCTTTCGAGCAGCTGATTGTCATCACTGCGAGTTCTCGCTGCGTATGCTCCGCTCTCGCCTGGCTGTGTTTGATGAGAGCGGCCAGGCT